>NW_009798272.1:1202771-1232970 GCF_000520075.1 Aphanomyces astaci | reverse complement strand
GAAATGGCTAACCAAAAAAACACGACGACGGTTGCGACTCCATCGTGTATGCACTGATGAAATGCCGTAGAAACGTTATATGCATTAAGTTACGACCCGTCGAGCCGAGGGGTCTGAAAGGGTGGGGTGTCCTTCACACGATTGATCTCCCGTTGCCGGCATGGCCGAAACACCTTGGATGTGCTTCCAACTTGACCTGCGTTTTGTCTTCTACAACGCGGCCATACACGCCGTAGAGCTCCACGTGTGTGAGCCCAAATGTGTCGTTGGAGCAGTCTGCGTGAGGTGAGGTGAGATGATTTGGAGATGATTTGCAGATACTACTGTAATAGATCTGCATGGTCAATTACAGTACGGCCAGATGGTTTCGACATCTCCTATCAGTTACTACGTGGTACAAGTCCTAGACATTTCCAGGGTCCATGTTTTCTCGTGCGGGGGTTTGGCTGCAATCATTACCGAAAACCATATAGCTTTTTGGAATTGTTCCATGTCAACCCAACGATTCTTCATCCTCTAACTCATTGGATCGAAGTGGGAACTGACATGCACTAAAGACTGATGATTCAGTGATCGCGTTGCGCCAAGTAACATCCACAGTGTAAATCATCGAACACCATATGGACACTGGAATACAGGTACACCTAACTTGCAGTAGAACTGTAGCACACTACTACTACGTAGTACTAACAGGAAGGTGATTCATGTAATTTCCGCCCAGTTGGCAGCCAATCATAATCATCGAACGATTATGATTGGATAAAATAACGTACTCAGGTAATTAGTACCCTTAGTATTTTATATTTGATTTCTTTGACAACTCATGTAATCTCATAATTATAATGACTTATAAATTGAATACCTTTACACTTAATAAAGATTACTATTACGAGGTTCTGAGAATTTCGGTGGTCAAATCTGTCATACATTATTCAAGTCAAACACCTGGGCGGAATTTACATTTACATAGGAAAATTACAGAATTGAAAAATTCGTCGAGCAAAATGGACAATCGATACAACGATGGGTCCTGCATAAACTAATAAAGCTCCTAACGACCTTGAGAATGCATGCTTTTGCAGCCTCATCACACACACCGGCGATGGGTTACGAGACTTCAAAAGTACGACAAGCTGGGCGGAAATTGCATGAAACACCTTAGTAATACGTAGTACTAGTTAGTATTAATAGTACTAGTACTACGGTAGAATTAAAAGTACTACACTGTACGTAGTAGTATGGACTGTTGGGCCCCAAAGTGGCTGCATTGTATCGTTTACATTCGCTAGTAACGTTAAGCTATTCAAGGGTCGGAGTAGCCCAGGATGTCAGCAGGCCATGGAAAGGATCAGCCTCAAGGTATTCATTGGGCACTGCTACCATTACTGCACCGAGGCCCTGATGGAGTTAGTGGAGGTACGTACAATTTACAATAAAAATACAATTTTTTTAATAACGTTACTGATAACTATTATTAATAAAAGTAATCAGGACAAAATGTGGTGGCGTACAACACTGCTGTTTATCATCAAACATGAATTGGTGGGGACCGAGTTCATTTCGACGATGGTTCATGGGAGAGGCGAACACCTTACCGAAGTCGAGCGTTTGTTTGTCCATACTCGATGAACTTGCAGGTACGCACATACGGTCAGAGCGAGCCATACACTGCAAACGTCTTGGTTAATTGAGTTTTTGGATTATCATTATTAAAACATCTTGGCAACACGGCATCATTTTAGGGAAGCGACGTACAAAGAGCTCGAAGATCTTCGGTTAAAGTGGATAATACAAATGCGCCAACTAAAGTTATCGGAGTCAACTTTTTGTCAAACATCATAAGTAGTGATTTCAACATAGATGACGAAGTAGTCGAACTGGATGTGCTCACGCAGAACCATGGATTCGAGACTAGTGATGTGAATCGCTTTTTGCATTGTCATGATCGAAATTCCGGAGTACATCGATCGCATCGATAGTGGCCGAAATGATAATTTAATCTTTTTCATTCTTCGTTTTTAATTTGTGTTCTCAGTACGATGTTTTGGACCAAAACTTGAGTAAGGCGGAGATAGTGGCTACGGAGTTAAGCGAGAACCAACTGTATGTGAAAGCAACATTCGGACTTCAGCAACCAGATGGCGTGGTCCGTCTGGTTTTGGCTTTTGTGCCGCCTGTGCCGCCACTTCAACAGCCGCAGAAAACACCTTCGCAAGTGGTTGTCATTCTTGAATTTACCTTCTTCCCCACCATGAAAGTCGCTGCTGTCTTGTCGTTGGCTGCTACCGTTGCGCATGCCAAAGTGTCTGTGGGTGTCTTGCGCTCGCTGGAAACCACGGGGACGTCCGACGTGCTCATTTCTTTCGTCGGGGTGGACCTTGAGAGCCTCGCGGAATCCAAGCATGAAGACCGCCGCCAAGCCGTGTATGACGCCTTGACGGCCCACTCTGCCACGACACGAACGGAGTCTGCTTCGGTGCTGGACTCGGCCGACTGCGAACACTTCTGGATCGCCCCCGCGGCGATCTGCCGTGGCTTGACCAAGGAGCAAATCGACCAAGTGGCTCGCCTTTCCAACGTCAAGAGCGTCGCCTTCCCCGACAATGTCCAATTGATCGAACCTGTGCTGAATGAGGAGGTGTCCGTTAAAACCGGCGACGTGAACGCGACTGTGCCCCAGTGGGGCGTGAGCACCACTGGTGCTCCAGACATCTGGAAGTACTACAAAGGCAAGGGTGTGGTCGTGGGGTCCATCGACACGGGTGCGGAGTACCGCCATGAATCGTTGAAGAACAACTGGCGCGCCAACAAGGGGTGGTTCAACCCGTACAACGGCACTCTTTTCCCCCTTCCCGTTGACTCGGCCAGGCACGGCACCCACACCATCGGCACCATGGTGGGTAGCCACGGCATTGGCGTGGCTCCTGAGGCGCAATGGATTGCGTGCTTGGGTTTGTACATCCGAGAGGGAACGCCTGCAGGGTTGCTCAAGTGCGGCGAGTTCATGCTGTGCCCCACTCGCTTGGACGGCACTCACCCCGAATGCAAGCTCGGCGCGGACGTGATCAACAACTCGTGGGGGTCCATTGAAGGCTACAATCCTGTGTTCGAAGACATGGTGGCGTCGTGGCGTGCGGCTGGCATCACACCCATCTTCTCCAACGGAAACGCTGGTCCTAAATGCGGAACCACTGGCAACCCCGGCATGTACACGCGCGTCATTTCGGTGGGCGCCGTCGGGTCCGCACAGAAGGACCCCAACCAATTGGCTGCCTTCAGCTCCAAGGGTCCCGGCTACCCTCGCAACGCGAACAATCAAACCCTGACGATTGTCAAGCCGGACATTTCGGCCCCTGGCTACCCCACGCTCTCCGCGAACGCGAGGGTGTTGGACGGGTACGTGCTCATGGCTGGCACGTCCATGGCCGCCCCTCACATTGCCGGCATCGTCGCGTTGTTGAAGAGCGCCCAGTCGGACTTGACCTACGACGAGATCTACGGCTACTTGACCAAGACCGCCGATCGCGAAGTGCTCAAGCCTGAGCCTGAGAAATGGTACTTCGCCAACGGCACCTTCCGTGGTGATGGCGCGTACAACTGCGGAAACGTATCGGACGCGTCTTGGCCCAACAACCGCTACGGGTATGGGCGAGCCAACGTCGGCACCATCTTGCGCGACGGCAAGCTCAACGACACCCCCCGCCCTGCTTGCTAAGATGCACATGCCGCGTTTGGTCATGAAGTCGAGTTCTCAGCAGAGTCATATTCACTAACGTAAACAATCAATTTAAGAGCTTCAATCAAAGATAAGATGTACATGAGCCGATGAAAAGACGCGAAATAACTTAACCACACAATTTGTATACCTTGTTCAAGATAAAAATACGCGTCCTAAATTAATTGTTTAAATAAGATCAACCTTGCTTGGGTATTGTTGATTTAGTCATTGGAAATGCACCCAAGCCCAATATAATTGATATGAGGTTCTTCCCCATTAATTCAGCTACAATCTCCAAGTTTTAGAGGGCGAAAATGTTGTATGAGCGGGGAGATTTGGAAGCTCTCCCCAGCCGCCTTCCTCAGATGCGGCTTAACATATAAATTGATTGTTTACGTTAGTAGCGTTTATCCAGTGAAATATACCGGAGTAGTTGTCGTCATATTTTGTATTTGTTGTGTGGAGATGACCTATTCGTCGTATACAATGATGTCTATGATGCGTTCACTCTATGCTTGGAAATGAGGCGTTCCACATATTGTCAATTTTACAGCTTGAAAAACGATTTATAGCGTGGCAGCGCTGTTGTAGGTCAAATGTGCTGATGCCGCCGAGGTTGGACGAATTTGTATGGCTGAAAGGACTACGTATTTTAGCCAATAAAAGGGAATCGAGACGATATCTAAACACCATGAAAAGTCCAAGTTACGTTATGGACAACAGCGGGGTTCAACGTTATTAGGAGATTTCAAGTATGTACAACCATGGCAAAGTCGAAATGCATCGTAGAATGAGACAACGTATCAAACACTATCTACGCGGGGATGTCGGTTCTGTACGTACAGAAGGCGCGATGCCGTCGCCGCTCCATCATTGCTGCGATGGCTGTGGGGGCCATCGCGCCTCCATAACCACACGCGCCGCGCAAGCCTTGAATCTCGTCTTGCATCGCGTTCGTTCTTTGGACATGTGGTCGCGTATCGCATCCATTTGCGTGTACATGTTGACGTGCGGAGGAATGCCGGTAGGATTGATCTTGCCATCGTTTCCGCCGGTCGTCACGAGCGTGGCCAAGGAGAGCACCGTGTTCTTGTTCCGAAAGAACGACGTCGAGAAAAATACGTGGTCTGGGCAACCACTCCCTGTGGTATAGCACATTCGCCAAATACATCTCCAGAACGGGCGACAGTTGCATCGCCGTCGCAAGCGTGAAAAACATATCGGCGCCTGTCAACAGGGGGCCTTTGCGCACATGGAAATGCGGCGGATAGGTTCCAAACGTGGCACTCGATTCTGGCAACCTGGAAACGATGCGACCGTTATACTGGTCGCCCGCACGTGATATAATGAGTGTGGGTGGGCCCAGGCGGCGTCGTGGACCGTTGGCTCAAATCTCGACGACGGTGATGTTGACGGACCCGCCGTGCAGCCCGACGTCGCGTACGTCACAGCTTCCTTCGAATGGAATGGGTCGTGACATGGTGGAATTCGTTGTCATCGTCAAACGAAAACACTGTGTTCGGGAGATGATCGGGACAACGACTTGGAGGGGTTGCCGGTGAGCAAGAGCGCGCCGGACGAGTCGTACTACGAGTGCATCTCCAGGTACATGCCCAACGAATCGCGAGGGCACATGTCCAACGCCAGCACCACCCACATGTTGGGTTGGAACGTGTTTGCATAACAGTGCTTGGGTGTGTGGGTCATCCCCCCTTCTTGGGCCGACTGGCCGACTTGTGCCGGGGGATTTGTATGCCGACGCAATCGCCTTCCCAGGGCAGACTCTAGAAATGAATCGCGGCGGCCGTTCTCCAGCGGCCCATGAGGTTCCACATCAAAAGCAGGTACACAAGGGTACAACTGTGGTCCCCAATGAGCACACTGTGCCCCGTGAGTTCAAACATCTCGTACAGTAACGGTCGCTTCGACTGGGACGTCTGGGCACCCACTTCCAAATCTGTCGCGATAAAACGCTTGTACCCCTTGACGAGGGTTGGCAATTCCGTGGAAAACTCGGCGGGACGGTCACGCGTTGCACTCATAGAGGTACATCATGGCGCTTCAATAGGAAACCAACGTCGACGCGGCAGGACTAAGTGTTTGGTAACACCACTCGAGAAACGCTTTGTAATCCTGAAACGAAACCTTGGATACATCCAACGTGACGGCGTCCACCACACAGTCACTGTGGCCATGTAGCGTAGTCCATTTCACGATATTTCTAATGCACCCGTCGTATCGCTTCTTGGTCGAAGCTGTGCGTGTGTTGTTCAACGCATCCTCGTTGGTCGTCGATCGCAGAACGGGTGGCTAGTAGCGTGGCATGTGTGGCGGCGAGGCAAAGCCAACAATAATCACGCAGGACACACGAATGCTCCGTGGGTCGGGATCGCCCCGTTATGAACGTGTTGACGTCGTCGTTTCGTTTCGCACACCTGTGAGCTTGGCATGCACGTCCACACGACAAAACCGGCAGATGCCATTGGTCCGTAAATCGACCAACGGGCCCTGCGATTGGCTCACGTAAGCGTGTAAGTATTGGTGCCCACGCAAGGTATGGATTGTGCCAGGTTGGCATGTCGATACAAACGCCAAGTATAAAACCACGATCCTATTCACTCCGTGTACCCACTCGTCGGCCGCCTGCGGGGGAGAGAAAATAGCTATCGGTTTCCTAACCCAAAGGTCGTCGTCAATCCCCGGCTTCCTCGGATTATTTCCGCAAGGACTTATCCGTTTCTCCCCTGGGGAATCCGGATAGCAAGGGCTGCTGGGTACGAAGGTCTTAGAGTTAAAAATGATAATCCTAACTCACTGTCAATTACTACACCATTTTCCGTTCAAATTGAAATGAATTTCCTGTCAATGTGAAATGCAGAAATATTATAAGATTTCACAAGTGCAGTTTCACATCTCAACGTGAAAAATGTTCACTTCAAAATAAAACGTTAAACTTACTTCAACTATAGTATAGTGACCATAAGGTGATGAATTATACTACCCTTCAGTATACAATAGTGATTTATTCATCATGTCTACCCTCCCTCACCCAACTTCCAAATCATACACCAGAATATATATGAAACAAAGTATGTTTCAAGTGGAATGTTAGAGAATTCATGTTGATTTGAAAATCGTCGTGTTTCGAACGTGTTCATTTCACATTGACTGGAAATTCATTTCAACTTGAACGTGAAATGGTGTAGTAATCGTCGGCCGCCTGCGCCCACCAAAAAACGCCCACGATTACCGGATAACATGACCGTTTACGACCCATTGATTGGGTGGATCTATTGTGCTTTTGACCTTTTTTGCCTCTTGTTTTATTGTCAATTTCACCCAAATTTGCCAATTTCGGGGGATTGTTGAAATCGACAAAAAACGCCACATCGATATTATTGGCTAAAAATGCTGATGTTTTGAATTATGATTGGCTAAAAGAATGAATGTTTAAATCCTTGCCATGCAAGACAACTCAGACACGGAGGTGTTGCAGAGATGCTTAGCAACCCGTTGCCGACAAGTCTTCTACCGTCGAATAGGACGCAACCCTCCGCTTGCCAGACCGATGCACTTCCTCCCCCTGACACCGCCAAAGTTGCGCATCCTCCTCTTGTCACCGATGCTACCGCACTTTCTTCGCTTACCGCCGCAATCCGAAATTGAAACACACTAAACCTTAACAGCAACGATGTGGGTAGAAGGGCCACCTCGTAGCTGTCAAGGCGTATTGTATTCATACTCGTAGTCTCCAAGTATGTCAATGCGTTGATGTATCGATGGCGTCAGCAGTGTGCCCCAGTACCGAAGTACTTCTTAGTCCGTGATGTTCCACCTTCCACTCAGACCCTGACGTGATCGTACGAACATGGTGTTCACTCACTAAACGGAAGATTCCAGTAGTACTAAAGATTATTGTACTTCTAGGATATACTCCAGCAGGGCATAATAGAACAAGTCTTGAACAAACCATTTCGATCAAATCTATCGTTGGTCTCGGTCAAGCAGAACAACGAAACTAGCGTCGATCGTACTCGTGTTCGCATACTCTCGTGATGGGGAAGGTTACAGGCCCAACGTGTTCTCTCTCAAGATATACACCACCTCCCAGTCAAGTTGAATCGTTTTTCCAGTCAAGTTGGAATGGATAAAAAGTATAAATTTTGACGAGTGAAGTGATGTGAAAAAACTCGAATCAAGTTGGAATAATATCCAATCAAGTTGGAATACGTTAGCGGGAAAAGTGGATGGAATGCATGATATAACAATAAATGAACTTCGACTCACTTCCAAATTCTTGACCTTGCTATGCCATCCTGCGTTAAGCGCAAAGGGCCAACGTCAGAAGAAAAGGAGCGCGTACTCGAAGCCTACCAGCGCGGCGACGACTGGAAGCTCGTGGCGAAACATAATGGCATGGCATCCACTACAGCCTGGCGCGTTGTCAACACTGGTCGAACAACCTTGATGCCCATGGGCGGCCATCGACCACAACAAGCAAAGGTCACACCGGAGATTCGAGCGGCTTTGGAGAGATATCTCGATTCTAATTGCCAATACACCCTTCTCGAAATGAAAGATCTCATCGCCACCGACTTCCCTGGAGTCAACATTTCCCAGCAAACAATCAGCCGTCATATCCTGGGCATGCTTTACACAGTCAAGGAAGTGCGTGTTGAACCATCATCGTGCAACAATGAAGTCAACAAAGCGAAACGTCACGAATTCACTGTGCACCTCAAACACCATCAATCCAATGGAGACTTCATTGTCTATTACGACGAAACAAACTTCAATCTGTACTGCAAGCGAAACCGAGGACGCTCAAAAAGAGGCACACGCGCATCCATCATATTGCCGCCTTCGAAGGGTCCAAATCTGCAAGTCCAATGCGCCATCTCACCCGACTTGGGCCTTGTTTGCCATCGCCTTGAGCGTGGAAGCATCAAGATGGACCAAAACGCAGGCTTTGTTGAAGAGATTTACCAAGTCGTGAAGGCAAGCGACGTGTGGCGGGACCATTTCGAAGGCAAGCGTGTTGTCATCATCTTGGACAACGTGCCAGCCCACTCGCAAACGGAACGACGCGTTGTCCAACATGATGACATGACGCTCCTCCGACTTGGGCCGTATTCGCCGATGCTAAACCCTATTGAAAGTTGCTTAAGCGTTCTCAAGTCCAAGATGAAGGGTTACCTTGCCCATCATACCAGCGCAATGTTTGACCGCGGCGACTACAATACGTATCTGGAGCGTCGGATGGTCTTGTTGGAGGACGCAGCTCGAGAGTCGCTTCCCTGCATTACCCAGTCGTTGGTGATCCGAGAGGTGGTGTTTTGCCAGAGCAATGTCGAAAAAGCCTTTCGATTGGAGGACATGGTCTATGGCCAATAGTGCATTTCATCTTGAATGTTAAAATTCCAACTTGGTATTTGAAATTGTTCGTTTCCTACCTTTTTGGTATGTTTTTTATCGTTGCAGACGTCTTAAATTCCAACTTGACTGGAAAAACGATTCAACTTGACTGGGAGGTGGTGTAGATGTCGTCATCCTTGTGGGCGTGCGCAGAGGACGACGCAGGAGATGGTAGTATCAAGAATGAATTGATAGCGTTAAGACTACTACGCTATCACTAAGCTACGCGCAACCAACCATTGATGCATCGTCGGGACAACACCTTGGTTGCGCAAGAAGACATGTCGGTATACGAAAAGACACGTTGGTCTGAAGAGGTGTCGACTAGTCATCCGGTTAGTAACCGGATGATGGGCACGGTTACACCCTCCACTACTTAAGACAGAACGTGCCATCATCACGTGGTCAAAAATGACAGGGAATTGTGACGTGACAGTTGATATTGAGATGACAGACGAAGGCGAGAAGCGCAAGGCGAGCGAAATCGCCGAGGATGCCGACGACAGCGTGGAAGAGACCGAAGCGCAGGCGCAGCAAGTCGAGGTAGTGAACCTCACAGCCGAGTCGGATGATGACGACGGAGCGGCGCCAAGCGAGGACGCGGCCGAAGTAGCGCAGCAAAAGGCCGACTGGGAGGCCAAGGCGGCCGTGAAGCGCGAACGGCTTGGGCAGCTGGAGCAGCAAGCGGCTGCAGACTTGGTGAAAAGTGCCATGCAGACAGTGGGCGCCGAAGGTGTGCAAAAGCTGCTGGACCAGCACCAGGCACGGGAGGAGGCCGCCAAGAAGGCAAGAGCGGCCGAAGAGGTGAAGGCAAAGGCAAGGCCTGCCGAAGAGACCAAAGCGATCGCAGCAGCTGCGGCGAAGGCGGCGGACGAAGCAGCCAAGGAGGCTGCGGAAGCAGCGAGGAAGGTGACCTTGCGAAGGTGTGACTGGGACAGCATAAGGCGATGGGGAACATCCCAACACTATAGGCGTTGGGGGGACATAAGGAAAGGCGAGCGGCGTGGGAGCAACCGCAAAGACGGAGGTCAAAGTGAAAGCCGAACTTGGTGGGCCGGAGCGGACCGGTCTCACCAGAGACGAAGTGTTGAGCGAGAGTTGGGATTCGACTGGGATCGCTCTCGGATTTTCACGCCTGCCGGGTGGGGTGGACTTGGGGTATGTGCGCGATGTTACGCGCCGATTGACAGTAGTGGGCGAGTTCGACGAAACCCGCGACGACTGGGGATACCAGACGGCCAATGCTGCCAGCGTGGAACGGTACCTGCGCTTCTTTGCAAGCCCCCAATCGTTTGAGTTGCGGGTGTTGTGGATGCTGCTTGCCATGGAATGCATGCAGCTTGCGAGGGTGAGTTTTCACCGGTTCGATGAGTTCAAGGGCGCGATGCGCGAGCTGCATGAACCGGAGCACTGGAGCGCTGGACTGTTGACGTGGGGCGGATCGAACTCCAATGATGAAACATTGCTAGAGTACCTTGTAGCGTTTGTGTGGACGCTGGTCGGACAAGGCAGCGGGCGGCATGGGCAGTTGCCGCTGACAGCGCGGTGGTTGGCCAATTCGCTGTCTAATTTCGCCTGGGTGCGGCGACAGAAGCATGGGCGTTTGGACGCGCGGTCTGTCGCGCAGATCGCCGCCCGCGTAAATATGCGGCGCGGACCTGAGGTATGTGTTGTTTAACATATCCTCTGAATGCCAAGTTGTAGTTGGCCCGACTCGCACAGCGAACTGCCGACCCGTCGCTGTCCATCGCGATCCTACGATCGCGCTCGCGTGGGCGATCGGCGGTGCCAGGGCGCTCACCCCTTCGGGGGCAAGCGACTCGGCGGCGGCGCAAGTGCAAGGGGCGTGGTTGACGCCAAGCGGGTTTTCGGTGCTCCCTGTGAGCGCCTGGTCGAGCGTATGGGCTTCGCCGACGGCGAGTTTTTCGACGTGTGCGCGCGAAGATGCGCAGGTGTGAGCAACGGCGGCGCAGCCGACGAATCCGTTCGCAGGGTACAATCCGCCGTTGGGGCCTCAACGGGACAGTCAGTTGACAGCGGCGGAGCGGCAAACAGCCGCAGATTATCGGGCGGGGGCGCGGGCGATTGCGGCGCTGCAACAAGTGGTGGTGCCGATGTCGAGGGCGGCGATGGCTAGGGTGTCGGGGGAGGAGGATAAGTCGGAGGCGGCGGAAGGGAAGGGCCGCCGCGGGATCCAGAGGATCGGTTGCCGTCGCTTCATCGGTCGTAGATGTAGATAATAACGGTAAATAACGTTTGAGTTTACCCACATAGAATGTCGGATGGATCTGCCATGGGGTGGGCAGGTCAAGCTTGTAGTTGGTGGGACTGACCACGCGGAGAACGGTAAAGGGGTCATGCCAAGCACTGCGTAGCTTGACGTTGGAGGACATTCCAACCGCACGGGTGCGGAATGCATGGGCGGGTACCGCCGACTTGTGGAGGAGAACTTGGTCGCCAGTGGCGAAAGACGCGAGGTTAGAGCGGCCATGTTTGTTGGCCTGAGTTGATTGGCGCTGTTGAGCGGCAGCGATGCTGTCATGGATCTGTTGCATGACAGAGACGCGACGGGAGAGGAAACTCTGAATGGTTTGGAGAGTGCGGCTGGGGGCGTTGGAGAGTACACCTGCAGAAGGGAGCCGCGAAGTGATTTCACCCCCACTGGAGATCGAACCGTCGAGCATTGGAGGGAGGCGGGGGTGTTGGAGATGGACCGCATAATGCGGCGAAAAGCTAGTGGACGCCTGAACCGAGGCGTTGTAAGCAAAAACCGCATGCTGTAACGTGGCAGCCCACAAGGAACCGGTAGAAACGGAGTAGTAGCTCCGAAGGATATCTTCGAGGACGCGGTTGGCGCGTTCCGTTTGGCCGTCGGACCCGGGGTGGTCCGAAGTCGACATATCGAGCAAGGTGTCGCATAGGGCGAATAGGGTGGACCAAAACTTCGCCGTGAACCGCGGGTCGCGGTCCGAAACGATGGAGCGAGACAGGCCGAATCGACAGAAAACGTGGTCGAAAAAGAGGCCAGCGGCATCCGCACCGCTCAGCGTGTCCCAGACGGGGATGGCAATAACGTGCTTCGACGCTCGGTCGACACAAACCATATTGCCGGTGTTGCCGAGGGCGTCGCGCGGCAGGCCAAACATGAAATCCATGCGACGGACGACCAAAGTTCGTCAGGAATAGGCAGAGGTTGGAGCGGAGCCCGAGAGGAGACGGTGATCTTAGTGTGCTGGCAAGAGCGACGTAGCGCACAACGGATTTGTACATGCGGGGTCACCAGAATGAACGCGCCAGGACGGCGTGCATTTTGTCGCGGCCGAAATGGCTGCCGCTGGGGGAATCATGGTAGGATCGAAGGAGAGTGAGGGACAGCTGCGCGTCACCGGGCACAACAATGCGCGGCGGCGAATCCGCGGTGGGTTGAAACATCAAAAGCCCATCGGCGAGGGCGAAGCGATGTAAGGCCGACGAAGCGCGGCGAGGTTTGGGGGAAACGGGGTCGGTGAGCGCCACCAGGCGCGACGAGCAGTCAGCGTCAAAGGGGTACGCCGCACGAATTCGATCGTGAAGACCCGATGTTAAAAGACCGATCGTGGTCAGTTCGAGATCAGGACGCCGAGATAGGGCGTCGGCCAGGATATTGTCCTTCCCGGGCTTGTACTGAACCGAAAATCTGAATTCGAAGAAGAACGAAATCCAGCGCGCCATGTGCTGCGAAAGGTGCGGTGTCTTCGTCACCGTACGTAAGGACGCATGATCGGTGTAAACCACGAAGGGTTTACCGCCGAGGAGGTAGATGCGGAACTTGGTTAGGGCGTACTTCATGGAGAGAAGTTCCAAGTCGTGGACTTGGTATACCTGCTCAGCCGCGTGAAGTTGGCGGCTTTGGTAGGAAACCGGGCGAGGGCGACCGGAGGCGTCGAGCTGCATCAGGCAGCAGCCAAATGTAACTGCGAGGCGTCGCAGACGACGGAGAAAGGTTTGTCGAAGTCCGGGGGCGCCAAGATCGGGGCGCGTTGAAGGTTGGTTTTGAGGCCGTCGAAAGCCTCCTGACAAGCGGTGTCCCAAACCCAAGGGGCGTCCTTGAGGAGAAGCCGAAACAACGGCTGGGCGATGTCCGCAAAGTTTTGCGAGTATTTGTGCAGGTACGTCGCAAGACCCAACCAGTGACGAAGATCCTTGACGGAGGAGGGAATAGGCCTCTCCGAAATGGCCTTGATCTTTTCGGGATCAGCCCGACATCCATTCACCCCACCAAATCTCCCAGGACCGGGATATTCGCCAACGCCAAATATGCATTTGGCGAGGTTGGCATAGAGTCCGTTGGCACGGAGGACTTCAAGCACCTTGCGGAGGTGGCCGCGGTGAACGTCAAGACCAGACTGCGCGGAGGAAGCGTAACTGTGAACGTAAATGTCGTCGAAATACGACGGGGCGAAGACGCGAAACGCGCGGAACTTCGCGGTAACCATGCGGTTGAACATCGCCGGGGCGTTGGATAGACCTTGTGGCATGACCAGCCACTCCCATAACATGCCACTCGGCATAGAAACCGCCGTTTTCGGGACGTCACATAGACGCATCAAGATCAGGTAAAAGCCATCGCGAAGGTCGATGGTGGAGAATCGATAATAACGTCCTTGCGAGGAATCGGCGTCTGAGCCGGAATTGTGGATGCGTTCAATTTGTTAAAGGCGTGTACAATACGCCATTTCCCACCGGGCTTCTTTACATAGAAGGTCGGGCTGCTGTGAGGGGAAATGCTCTCGCGGACGTAACCCGCCGCCTTGCGGGCCGCGAAGAATGCGTCGATGGCATCGACTTGGTCACGAGGAAGCGGTCATTGCCGAGTGACACAATACTTTGCGCCGGGCACGAGGTCAATCTCGTGTTGAATGCCCTTGTCGAATGGGAGTCGACACGGCACCTCATGGGGGAAGACGTCCTCAAATTCTTGGAGGAGGTCGTAATAGGGGTTGGATCGCAGGGAGTCCCACGTCTGGGACTTCAAAGGAGCGGTGAGGACCGAGTCATCTGCGGTCGAGGTCGAAAAGAGATCCGTCTCTTCTTCGACAGTGATCATCGCCAAGGCGGCGATATCGTGGGCGCGGAGAGATTCCACGAGCGAGTGGAAGGTCATCTCTGGCAGTGCCAGGATCTCGGAAGACGTTCGAGGGAGTTCGTTCAAGTTACACGTTTCTTCGATAAACGTGGCCGCCAAGGTCGAGGCAGCTATCGGGGGCGATAATGGAGCCTCACCGATAACAACAGAGGGCGACTATGTTGGGGGCACGAAAGGGGTGTTGTGCATCACCGTGGTTGGGTCCGTTGGGGCCGCGGGCGCTGGGGCCAATGAGCGCACTGCGGGGCTAGGAGAGACGAGATCATTACCCATCGCCTCTAACGGAGGACCAAGCGGGTTGGTGGTGGACGGGGGAAGGCGATCGGCAGCCCGCCGATGAATCCAGGGTTGGCTCGCATTGAGCCAAGTAACCTTGTGCACGGATTTGGCCTTCAAGTCAATCCATGGCTAGTGGGACTCCAGCCAGGACATCCTGATGATGAGATCCCATCTCTCATCGAGGTCGATAACATAGAACGGTTCGACCGACTCGAAACCGTCGAAGGTGATGGGAACGTCGACGATTATGCGTGGCTGAGACGCAGTGTGGCCGTCGGCCATCTGAACGCGAACCCTGTTGAAGGGATCCGAAGAGGGTAAGCGGTTGAGGCGAGAGAGAGTGGTGCGGCTGGCGTAGTTGTTCGACGTCCCACAATCGATTAAAGCAGAGAGCCTAGCCGGGAAGCCAGGCACGACAAGTTCCAAACAAATCATTTTGTTGGGTTGGAGCCCAACTCGACACGGAAGAAGGTCTGTGTCCGAGGCTAGGTCCTGAGAGTGTGTCAGCACGCCACACACCTCCAAAGGACCTAGGGTGTCCCCAGTAGGTCACCTCGCGCCTACTGGGAGCGACCGTTTCCCACCGCATTCGAGCTCGGAGCGGGGCGGAATGTCGAGCGTGAGCCACCACGGCGTTCACGATTGAAGCGGTTAGGTGGACCGTTCGGAGGGCGACGCGAAGGGGTATCAGGCGTGGCACGGGAGAAACCGTGTGAGGGAGGAGCGGCTGACGCCACACGGCGGGCATGCGCGGGAGAAGTGTCCCGGGCGACCGCAATTGAAACACGTGCGGTCGTCCGATGCCTGGGCAAGCATGGAGACATCCATGTATGACGATGCCGCGCGTGCGTGCACGAAGGAGGAGGAAAATGATTCCGAAAGCGCGATTCGGACGGCTTCTTCGAAGGTGTCCGGGTAGGCGCGAAACAGCTGTGCGCGCCGGGCCTTGGTTGAGACCGTCCATGAAAACGGTCACCCGTAGGGGCTCCGGGAGTGACTCTTCATCGTTGATGTTCGCAGCCAAGAAGCGAAGATCATGGATGAACTCCTGAAGGGGGCGTTTCCCTTGCTTGCAAGCCAGATATTGCGAGCGATAACGAAAGTCGCTGTTGGGTGGCAGGAACATTGCCTTGAGTTCGGTCTCAAAGACCGCGAAAGATGGGAAGCAGTGGTGGTCCGTCAAGCGTTTGGAGAACGCCCAATCTTCCGCACGACCCTTCAAATGAGACATCGCGAAAGCTACGCGGGTGGCGTCGTCGGGGATACGCTGAGCGTCAGCAGCAGTGCTGACTTGTAAAAGCCAGCGGAGGAATTTTGTCAGACTCCGCTCCGCCGAATTTGGCAACTTCCAGCTTGATCGACTTCAGGCGAGAAGACGATGGCGTTTCCGACTCCGAAGCGCGCGTGAGGTGCGCGATCTCATCGTGAGCGATGCGCAGAGAATCTTGGAGGGTGCGACCATGTGACGTCATGGTGGAGGCTTGTTCTTCTAGGGACGCGATTTTTTCGCGAGCGACGCGAAGAGAATCTTCAAGGTTTCGCCCGTGCGAAGACATTTGGGTGACTTGTTCCTCCAATGCTTTCTGGGCGGCCGTAGCTTCGGCGACCGAGAGATCAATCGTGCTACCGATGTCTTCCACAAGGCGTATTTGGTTATCGGGAGTCATCCCGCCAAGGAGTAGCGCGGTATCGTTGTCGCCAAAACCGCGACGCAAAAGGGCGAGGGCCGCCTGATGGGCTGCGGTGTTGGTGAACGACATAATGTTGGTCGACTGGACGAACGTGGAGTGCTACCAGGTGTGGGCGTGCGCAGAGGAAGACGCAGGAGATGGTAGAATCAAGAATGAATTGATAGCGTTAAGACTACTACGCTATCACTAAGCTACGCGCAACCAACCATTGATGTATCGTCGGGAGAACACCTTGGTTGCGCAAGAGGGCATGTTAGTCTGCGAAAAGACACCTTGGACTGAAGAGGTGTCGACTAGTCATCCGGTTAGTAGCCGGATGATGGGCACGGTTACAGTCCTGGTGCCTGCAGCACTTCACTGTACAGTTGCGTTTCAAAATCGGTACAGAAGGAAACAATCCCTTAAACTTAGTTCAATATTATAGTTTGCAGGTCCGGCGATTTTCCGGTGGTTATTATTAAATTATACATGTATTTTCATAAATCGGATTTACTCCGAACAGGCTCTAATGGCCTCATCCGCGACGGACAGCCCAGTCCACGCCGAACGAGGGTCTTTTGTCTCCCCTTTCTTCTTGGCTTTCGGCCACGGGACCTTGTCAAGGTAGCAAATATAACACTGACTTTAGTGAGATAAACACGCCATGAGGCGACTACTAACTACCATTCAATAAAGTACTCAGTACATCCACTAAGGTCTCGGAACCTTTGACACGACACACACACAGAGTGTGTGTGTTTGCAATGGGTTAAACCGACGCGCGACCCAATTGCTCTGCACGCTGCAGAACACTTCCCCCTACGGAAAGTCCAGTGTGTTGCTGAGGGCGGTCACGGCAGGGTCTTCCTTGTTGGCCGCGACCCACTTGCGAAATACGACTGGAATGTCGTCCAGCAAATTCGCCGCAGGTTCCCAGGACGATTCGTCGAGTCCAAGCCACTTCACGATAACTTGGTGTTGGTGATCTACACAACACGCCTCGTCCGATCGCTCCACGTGAAATTGCCATCTAAACGCAGCTCCAGGTCTTCGGTCACCTCTCTACCACCTTCGTGGTACATACTTAATCGGCGCGCATGACGGACCGTGACTTCGTACGGTGGCACGAGCTGCTGAGTCTTCATGACATGGTCTGTGACGACTGAGGTCACTTGGCAGGGTCCGTGACAATGCGAGGCCAATTTTGTCCTTCGATTGATAACTCATCCGAGAAGTTCAAAATGTCGCGGCGTCCACACGCTTGCTGACACAACTTGTTACTTTGCACCGCGACGTTGCGGTGTATTTCTTCATGATTCTGACAGGCATCGTAGCCAGTCCGCGACATAAACTTCCTTGGACTTTGGGTGGATAATTCCTGCCAGCGGGGTCCTGGCAGGCCTGTAAATGCTGAAACAGGTGCAATTCCTCCCAGTCTGTCCCCCGGATGATGGTTGAGGACACCTTGAACGAGGGACAAGACATGCGGCCATTCGTCCACGTTCAGCTTCATTTCAATGAGCAGCCTTTTTATCGGCACGCAGCACTAGTCGTTTGACTACTTCAACAGTCCCCTTCGCCCAAGGACTGTAGGCCGTCGTGATGTGAAGGTGGGCACCCACCAACTTCCGCACCTTCTCGATCACTTCGTTCTTGAAGTGAGTGCCGCCATCTGAAACCCTTGTGTCAGCGCAATCAAACGTGGTAAACCACGTCATCAGAGCCTGAGCGGTCATGGCGGTGTCGGATAAATACCCCCTGTAAAGCTACGCACTCTCAGCCACGACACGCATAACTACCCAGTGAAGCTCGTCATATGGTCTGTTCTCGCGAAACTGGACATCAAGCACTACGTCCGCAAATTTACGGTCGCGAAATGATGCGCCTGATGCGATCTGAAGGATAAGCGTGGCGATCATTGTTTTCATGGACGTGTTGAGAGCACTGCAACTTGAATCGCTCTAATGCAAAAATACCTCCCTTCGTTCGCTACAGAATTGACGACACCATGTGCTCACCGTCTGTCCTTTCTGAGGCACATATCGAATTATAATGCATCTTTTGTTTCTGCTACTGGTGATTCACACGCACATGATACTCCTTTTGTGTGTGACGAACGGTGCATTCTTATTTTACATAATGCTCGCGTATACCTAAGCTCCTAAGTGCGCATGAAGTCGCACCTAAGAGGTTCTTGGGCTTCGCATCGTAGAGTGAGTGGACTGACTTGTGGCGCAGGTGGTTGCGCGGCGTCGTCAACGCGAGCGTCCTTGGATGCATGGGTGGCCGTCATTCCGCGAGCAATCATCGTCGGGGCATCTGGTCTAGGGCCACTGGAGCCAAGCGAACCGAACCGGGAGCGCTGGCACTGGGAGTGGCGTAGACAAAGGGACGAGACGAGCGAACGGCTTCATGCGGAGGCAGCATTAAACCGAGCGTCGTCAGGAGTAGCGCCATTGGCGACCGATCGATAGCCGGAGCTTTAGTTGGGCGAACCCCGTCCCTCTGTACACTCACCGCCGCCGCCGAAGCACCGACGGCTTCGGGGAGGCGAACCTCCCGTACCCTGGTTCGTGACACCTGGGGCCAAATGATACTCCTTTTAGAATGGCTATTCCTTTTGTTCAAGTTCTAAAAGCTTTGAAGCACTCGAGATGGTTCGTGGTGATATGGGAACCGAGTCGGTGTTTCCAGGGCTCATTTGGAAGCGTTTAGCTCGTCATATGTGCATTGTCGTGTGGTGCTATCCTGTGGGATGCGCGTGAAAGACATTGAAAAGCCATTTGGTGCCCGCGATACGTAAAAATTTTCAACTACAGATGACTTTTGCACGTCCAAGTGACTAATAGTTGCATGATATCATACATGGATTTGTCGTGATCTCTATTTTCTGAAAAAAAATACAGGTTGAGAGGATATTTCTATTCTCATCGTCATACTGAACGTCATATAATAGATATCGTCCCAACATCCTCACTCTTTTTGTGATAAGGAGGAAGTAGTCTTCAATCCAAGGCATGTTGCTGGCTCGTAGGAACTGCATCATGTGGGACGACGTGGTGGCCACCTCGTCCCGACGAAGGTCCTCCATGTAAGTCACGAGCTCGTCACTGTCTGGAAGGATGGGCTTATCGTACCAGTGTTCTTGTTTCTTGTCTTGGATCATTTGAACCCATCAACTTGGCCTTTTCGCGCATCCACTCACGTATTAGCCCAAAGTCAAAGAGGCGTTTTTGACACTCCTATCCTCTGCCAAGCGAACGACGCTCAGCTTTTGGGCGAGGGTTGGTCTTGCGATGCTTCGTGGTCATGGCCACGTGTTGGTGGTATGACATCCAATGTTATCAAGTCGTGGGGTTCACTTTGATTTAAATTCGGCCGGAAATTATTAACCAATCATAGTCGAGTAATTTGTTTTCTTAGTTGTGATTGGCTAGTTCAAGTATTTATTTGACAATTTCGGAAACTACACCCTTCCGGTAGCGGGATGACACTTGACGTGGCATGCGGAATCGATGTGAGTTGGTACCAGTATAGTGATTGGACTTGACTGATCATGTCACGAACTACACTATCATCTCCTGTCAAGAGGGAATCAGAAAAAACTTGAAAGCTGAGCGCGATGATGACGACGTACTTCCACGAAATGGCTCAGACGATAATATATGACAAGATGTGATACTTTACTGTTTCCATCTTGTATTGAGGATCGCTGCAAAGCAGGAGTTCATATACGTGTCAATTTAACAAAAATCATGGCCAACGGCGCGAAACGAGTATGTGGAGCATCGTGTCGAAGCAACCGAAACTGTGTAAGTTGCGTTGAAGAATGCAGTGGCTCGATGCAAGGTGAAAAATATGAAAGATAAGTATCAAGGACATAAAAAAGGTTGGTCATACCCGGACTTGAACCGGGGACCTTCTCCACGTCAAGGAGACGTGATAACCGCTACACTATAAGACCACATGATATTCAATGTACTATCTCGAAACCACACACGTCGCCCAGACTGCTGTTTGGTCTTTTTCTGTCCCGCATTTCTTCCGCATTTTGGACATTTCTACAGTTATGATTCTCGGACATTACCACTTTAAATGTAAATATACATTCCCGCTGTCGAAACCCTCGCTTGTCTCACCTAACGCAACCGCCAGCAAAGTGGGTTTACATCTTTGGATGGAAAATAGTCGTATATACGTACGACTGATGAGCCGTCCGTCGACCGATGTGTGCATATCATATCGATCCAAAATACCCAGCACTACCACTGTTTCCAAGTGACTGCCTACACGTGCCGTTTAGATGACTCCAAAGCTAATCGCCAAAATTTCGATGTGGAGTACCGTTTCGAAGCTGACTTTGGGTGACGTCTCCGTGTTTTGGGTGGGAAAAGGAGCTTATTTTTGGAAAAGTCAAATATGTTTCATTGTCCTTGGCACATACAAAACGTTAATGCAAATGGGAATCACACTGCCGATGCGGATCAAAACCGAGCTGGATACGTGCAACGCCGCCAAAAGTTGCAGTCCGTTTTGCAAACCTATTGGCGTCCACGACTCAGCATATACTGTATACTCACAAGCACGAACTACTCGAAAAATGCCGCAAGCCAAACATGCCGAATGAGTATGTCTTTCACGCGCATCTCACCGGATAGCACCACACGGCAATGCAGATGACGAGCTAAACGCTTCCAAATGAGCTCTGGAATCTTCTTGGTGAATGCGATCAGGTTTCCTCGAGGTCGTGTCTGTTGTCGACAGACGTTGCCGCAAGAGCCTATGCCGATCCATGACATTTCATGCACCCAGGGCCTTGGTGTACTGGGATTTCCTCGTGGAATATGGGGCCACGAGATTTCAGGAGTCGAACTCGCCCACCAAAATCCAATCGTGGCGTCTTGCCTGCGATAACGTTTGGGGTCTGGAAATGGAGTAAAAAACGAGAACAAATAAGTGAAATCAATCTTCGGCATACTGTGTTTGGGTGCATGCTTGCAATTTCCCCTCTGATGCTTGGTCTCCAAACTGATGCACCTTCATGGTGTCTGCCCTACACCATGTCCAACATTCGACATGTCTAGCACAGCTGTGGGATCTGTTGTATTCCACGGATGGTCAGTTCGTCACTACGTAGCGATATTTTCGATATCACTCCAATGATTTGCTTGCAGGAATGATCATTTGGATAAATACCCCCTGTAAAGCTACGCACTCTCAACCAGGACATGCATAACGACCGGGTGAAGCTCGTCATGTGACCTGTTCTCGCGAAACTGGACATCAAACACTACGTCCGCAAACTAACGGTCGCGAAATCATGCGCCTGATGCGATCTGAAGGATAAGCGTGGCGATCATTGTTTTCATGGACGTGTTGAGAGCACTGCAACTTGAATCGCTCTAATGCAAAAATACCTCCCTTCGTTCGCTACAGAATTGACGACACCATGTGCTCACCGTCTGTCCTTTCTGAGGCACATATCGAATTATAATGCATCTTTTGTTTCTGCTACTGGTGATTCACACGCACATGATACTCCTTTTGTGTGTGACGAACGGTGCATTCTTATTTTACATAATGCTCGCGTATACCTAAGCTCCTAAGTGCGCATGAAGTCGCACCTAAGAGGTTCTTGGGCTTCGCATCGTAGAGTGAGTGAGTGGACTGACTTGTGGCGCAGGTGGTTGCGCGGCGTCGTCAACGCGAGCGTCCTTGGATGCATGGGTGGCCGTCATTCCGCGAGCAATCGTTGTCGGGGCATCTTGGTCTAGGGCCACTGGAGCCAAGCGAACCGAACCGGGAGCGCTGGCACTGGGAGTGGCGTAGACAAAGGGACGAGACGAGCGAACGGCTTCATGCGGAGGCAGCATTAAACCGAGCGTCGTCAGGAGTAGCGCCATTGGCGACCGATCGATAGCCGGAGCTTTAGTTGGGCGAACCCCGTCCCTCTGTACACTCACCGCCGCCGCCGAAGCACCGACGGCTTCGGGGAGGCGAACCTCCCGTACCCTGGTTCGTGACACCTGGGGCCAAATGATACTCCTTTTAGAATGGCTATTCCTTTTGTTCAAGTTCTAAAAGCTTTGAAGCACTCGAGATGGTTCGTGGTGATATGGGAACCGAGTCGGTGTTTCCAGGGCTCATTTGGAAGCGTTTAGCTCGTCATATGTGCATTGTCGTGTGGTGCTATCCTGTGGGATGGGTAAAAAATTTCGACTACAGATGACTTTTGCACGTCCAAGTGACTAATAGTTGCATGATATCATACATGGCTTTGTCGTGATCTCTGTTTTCTGAAAAAAAATACAGGTTGAGAGGATATTTCTATTCTCATCGTCATACTGAACGTCATATAATAGATATCGTCCCAACATCCTCACTCTTTTTGTGATAAGGAGGAAGTAGTCTTCAATCCAAGGCATGTTGCTGGCTCGTAGGAACTGCATCATGTGGGACGACGTGGTGGCCACCTCGTCCCGACGAAGGTCCTCCATGTAAGTCACGAGCTCGTCACTGTCTGGAAGGATGGGCTTATCGTACCAGTGTTCTTGTTTCTTGTCTTGGATCATTTGAACCCATCAACTTGGCCTTTTCGCGCATCCACTCACGTATTAGCCCAAAGTCAAAGAGGCGTTTTTGACACTCCTATCCTCTGCCAAGCGAACGACGCTCAGCTTTTGGGCGAGGGTTGGTCTTGCGATGCTTCGTGGTCATGGCCACGTGTTGGTGGTATGACATCCAATGTTATCAAGTCGTGGGGTTCACTTTGATTTAAATTCGGCCGGAAATTATTAACCAATCATAGTCGAGTAATTTGTTTTCTTAGTTGTGATTGGCTAGTTCAAGTATTTATTTGACAATTTCGGAAACTACACCCTTCCGGTAGCGGGATGACACTTGACGTGGCATGCGGAATCGATGTGAGTTGGTACCAGTATAGTGATTGGACTTGACTGATCATGTCACGAACTACACTATCATCTCCTGTCAAGAGGGAATCAGAAAAAACTTGAAAGCTGAGCGCGATGATGACGACGTACTTCCACGAAATGGCTCAGACGATAATATATGACAAGATGTGATACTTTACTGTTTCCATCTTGTATTGAGGATCGCTGCAAAGCAGGAGTTCATATACGTGTCAATTTAACAAAAATCATGGCCAACGGCGCGAAACGAGTATGTGGAGCATCGTGTCGAAGCAACCGAAACTGTGTAAGTTGCGTTGAAGAATGCAGTGGCTCGATGCAAGGTGAAAAATATGAAAGATAAGTATCAAGGACATAAAAAAGGTTGGTCATACCCGGACTTGAACCGGGGACCTTCTCCACGTCAAGGAGACGTGATAACCGCTACACTATAAGACCACATGATATTCAATGTACTATCTCGAAACCACACACGTCGCCCAGACTGCTGTTTGGTCTTTTTCTGTCCCGCATTCCTTCCGCATTTTGGACATTTCTACAGTTATGATTCTCGGACATTACCACTTTAAATGTAAATATACATTCCCGCTGTCGAAACCCTCGCTTGTCTCACCTAACGCAACCGCCAGCAAAGTGGGTTTACATCTTTGGATGGAAAATAGTCGTATATACGTACGACTGATGAGCCGTCCGTCGACCGATGTGTGCATATCATATCGATCCAAAATACCCAGCACTACCACTGTTTCCAAGTGACTGCCTACACGTGCCGTTTAGATGACTCCAAAGCTAATCGCCAAAATTTCGATGTGGAGTACCGTTTCGAAGCTGACTTTGGGTGACGTCTCCGTGTTTTGGGTGGGAAAAGGAGCTTATTTTTGGAAAAGTCAAATATGTTTCATTGTCCTTGGCACATACAAAACGTTAATGCAAATGGGAATCACACTGCCGATGCGGATCAAAACCGAGCTGGATACGTGCAACGCCGCCAAAAGTTGCAGTCCGTTTTGCAAACCTATTGGCGTCCACGACTCAGCATATACTGTATACTCACAAGCACGAACTACTCGAAAAATGCCGCAAGCCAAACATGCCGAATGAGTATGTCTTTCACGCGCATCTCACCGGATAGCACCACACGGCAATGCAGATGACGAGCTAAACGCTTCCAAATGAGCTCTGGAATCTTCTTGGCGAATGCGATTCAGGTTTCCTCGAGGTCGTGTCTGTTGTCGACAGACGTTGCCGCAAGAGCCTATGCCGATCCATGACATTTCATGCACCCAGGGCCTTGGTGTACTGGGATTTCCTCGTGGAATATGGGGCCACGAGATTTCAGGAGTCGAACTCGCCCACCAAAATCCAATCGTGGCGTCTTGCCTGCGATAACGTTTGGGGTCTGGAAATGGAGTAAAAAACGAGAACAAATAAGTGAAATCAATCTTCGGCATACTGTGTTTGGGTGCATGCTTGCAATTTCCCCTCTGATGCTTGGTCTCCAAACTGATGCACCTTCATGGTGTCTGCCCTACACCATGTCCAACATTCGACATGTCTAGCACAGCTGTGGGATCTGTTGTATTCCACGGATGGTCAGTTCGTCACTACGTAGCGATATTTTCGATATCACTCCAATGATTTGCTTGCAGGAATGATCATTTGGATAAATACCCCCTGTAAAGCTACGCACTCTCAACCAGGACATGCATAACGACCGGGTGAAGCTCGTCATGTGACCTGTTCTCGCGAAACTGGACATCAAACACTACGTCCGCAAACTAACGGTCGCGAAATCATGCGCCTGATGCGATCTGAAGGATAAGCGTGGCGATCATTGTTTTCATGGACGTGTTGAGAGCACTGCAACTTGAATCGCTCTAATGCAAAAATACCTCCCTTCGTTCGCTACAGAATTGACGACACCATGTGCTCACCGTCTGTCCTTTCTGAGGCACATATCGAATTATAATGCATCTTTTGTTTCTGCTACTGGTGATTCACACGCACATGATACTCCTTTTGTGTGTGACGAACGGTGCATTCTTATTTTACATAATGCTCGCGTATACCTAAGCTCCTAAGTGCGCATGAAGTCGCACCTAAGAGGTTCTTGGGCTTCGCATCGTAGAGTGAGTGGACTGACTTGTGGCGCAGGTGGTTGCGCGGCGTCGTCAACGCGAGCGTCCTTGGATGCATGGGTGGCCGTCATTCCGCGAGCAATCATCGTCGGGGCATCTGGTCTAGGGCCACTGGAGCCAAGCGAACCGAACCGGGAGCGCTGGCACTGGGAGTGGCGTAGACAAAGGGACGAGACGAGCGAACGGCTTCATGCGGAGGCAGCATTAAACCGAGCGTCGTCAGGAGTAGCGCCATTGGCGACCGATCGATAGCCGGAGCTTTAGTTGGGCGAACCCCGTCCCTCTGTACACTCACCGCCGCCGCCGAAGCACCGACGGCATCGGGGAGGCGAACCTCCCGTACCCTGGTTCGTGACACCTGGGGCCAAATGATACTCCTTTTAGAATGGCTATTCCTTTTGTTCAAGTTCTAAAAGCTTTGAAGCACTCGAGATGGTTCGTGGTGATATGGGAACCGAGTCGGTGTTTCCAGGGCTCATTTGGAAGCGTTTAGCTCGTCATATGTGCATTGTCGTGTGGTGCTATCCTGTGGGATGCGCGTTAAAGACATTGAAAAGCCTTTTGGTGCCCGCGATACGTAAAAATTTTCAACTACAGATGACTTTTGCACGTCCAAGTGACTAATAGTTGCATGATATCATACATGGCTTTGTCGTGATCTCTGTTTTCTGAAAAAACATACAGGTTGAGAGGATATTTCTATTCTCTTCGTCATACTGAACGTCATATAATAGATATCGTCCCAACATCCTCACTCTTTTTGTGATAAGGAGGAAGTAGTCTTCAATCCAAGGCATGTTGCTGGCTCGTAGGAACTGCATCATGTGGGACGACGTGGTGGCCACCTCGTCCCGACGAAGGTCCTCCATGTAAGTCACGAGCTCGTCACTGTCTGGAAGGATGGGCTTATCGTACCAGTGTTCTTGTTTCTTGTCTTGGATCATTTGAACCCATCAACTTGGCCTTTTCGCGCATCCACTCACGTATTAGCCCAAAGTCAAAGAGGCGTTTTTGACACTCCTATCCTCTGCCAAGCGAACGACGCTCAGCTTTTGGGCGAGGGTTGGTCTTGCGATGCTTCGTGGTCATGGCCACGTGTTGGTGGTATGACATCCAATGTTATCAAGTCGTGGGGTTCACTTTGATTTAAATTCGGCCGGAAATTATTAACCAATCATAGTCGAGTAATTTGTTTTCTTAGTTGTGATTGGCTAGTTCAAGTATTTATTTGACAATTTCGGAAACTACACGAGCAGCTGCACAAAGCCACTCATGTCGTCCTTCACGACAAGCGCTTGTTTTTTGCCAGACTTGGCCATGGCCATCGACAATCAGTCGAAATGGATGAGCTCGTCCGGCTTTTTTCGCGTGAAGCGACGAACCCAATGGACTGGGAACCATTTCTCTGTCAATGCAGAGGCAGTGCAAACAGACACACACGCACGTTTCGACGTCCGTGGAAAGCGTCGTCCACACAAACTTGTCGGATGCCGACTTGGTCGTCGCTGCGATGCGACGGTGACCGCTGGCTCCTTGGTGAGCGATCACACCAATCCGCTGCTGCAGGTCAACAGCACCGTCTGGGATCCAGATTCGCCCCTCTGGGTCCACGTAAAAATGGGAGTCATCCCAATCCACGCCGTTTGAGGGGATCCCTCCCCGTTTCATGGTTGAAGGTTAGATGCCGCTGATCGTAGCGGCTGTCGGTCACTCGAAATCCACTTCTTGCAGCACGACACCACAGGATCAACTTGCGAACATTCGCAACTGGTTGGTCCGTCGAAGCCGAACCCATTCGGCTCAGGAGGTTAACCCTTACATTCGCGTCACCCGAGACGCACTCAATTGTGTACGGGAAAGCCGATATCACCAGCAACCATCGCTAAAGCTTGTCCGCCAGGTACTTTGCCATCTTGGCGTTTGTGCCACTTGGGTTGAAAATGTACACCAGGGCGTACGACCAGGTAGTCGAGTCTCTTGCATGACTCGACCACTGCATAGCCCTTCTTCTCGACGATAGATCAGCTGCACTCGCGCCAGAAAGCGACCCACTAATGAACGCAACCGGCTGGTGCCGCAGGTCTTCGAGAGGCAAGTCCAGGTCTGCAGACGGTACTTGTTTGGTGGCCGTACCCCCTAAACAGGTCACTGGCGTCCGTGAAAATGCCTGCCAATAGCGTTTTGGCTTCGCCAAGCGAAACCGTGCCACACGGTGACTCATTTCACCGCACTTCAAGCAGCCTTCTTGGTAGGTGGCCCGGCGGTCTTGGGCATTGATCGCCTCGACCTTTCCGGCGACTCTGCCATTATTCTTGGCGACATCTTCCCGGCCACCTTCACGTCTTGGAACTTCAACCGGCCTCGCTGCAGGTGAAGGTTTACACTCGTCATCGAGTCCAACGTACAGCTGAGTCCAACGTACAGCTGCTGCCCACATGCAAAGGTTCGCAGCCGGTTACCGTAACGGAAGACGTCGCTCTTCAACGCTTTGAATAGCTCTCTTCAGAGATTCCGGCTTGATCGACTTCGTCATGACTTCGACGACGATCTTGCCTTCTTGATGGAGATGGTCTTGCTCCAACGAGCGCATCAACTCGTCCAACATACGACCAACGCGGGACTCCGCATCCAAGAGCTTCGTATTGAAACGAATAGCTCACCGCATAAGTTGCTTCAAAACGACTTAAGGGTATTCCTCAAACGCTGACTTGAACCATGCGACCCACTCATCGTTTGTGATGGAATTATAGTCGCGGTTGAAATGGAACAGCGTAATCCAGCGCATCGAGAATGGGTCTATCCAGGCACTCACGGACATCGAGTACCGACGCGATAAATTACACTGCAGGGCGTTGCTCTGTCCCAGATATTTCTGGTACTCGCAGATTATAGCGCGTCTTTCCGCCTTTGTCGAGCCCTAAACGTTCAGTGACTGCGATATCACCGGGGCGTTCCAAACTTGCCGCGCAATTCGTCCGTATCCGCCATCGCTGCCCATCCACACAGGCCCACATCCCAGTGCCTGGGATGTGGGCACCGTACATGAGCGAGCGGGTGCCGTGCTGGGGCAACGCATGCAGGCGCTGGTTCCATGCTACCTGGTCGTCCTTGCATCTGTTCAGGCGCCCACTTTCAGTGTGCTTCCTACAAGAATCGCAATAAGGTTAACATCGTCGGTCGGCGAGGTTGGCACATGCCGAAGGACGACTGCCGCCATGGCCAATGCTGACAGTCATCCGTCACCATACAAACGTCACATGCAGTCGCGTCGATGAGTTACACAAGATAGGACTCATGGACTCACTCTAACTTAGCGTTGAGCGGCGCTTTGCGCTATGTGGGGCCGCGAGGACACACACCTATACTTGGCCGACATGGCGTCATGCCATTGCAACCAGGTAATACTAAACGTGTTGGGAATTGTATGCACATGAAAATGTATTACTGATAGTATGCTGGCCAGAACTCTAACCAATCGGTCAAATATGACGAATAATCTGACTTTAGCGCGCCGGATAGCGTCGACGCTAGAATTTAGAGTCCCGCGGTGGGAGAATTAAACCCTAAAATATGACTGAAAAAATACAGTTTTGGAGTTTTAGCGCCACGAGTGGGGATGCTCTTAGTGGCCACGATTAGGCTCCTTACTGAACGTTGCAACGGTCTCAGATTCGGTGCCACCACGTTCGATTTGACAGTAGACGCTCGTTTTAGATTTTACGACTCAAGCAACCTGCGATCTGTAGATTTTACTTGTCGTGTTTGAAGTTATCAAAGTGCTTGAATAGTAGCGCTGCACCTTTTTAACCATGAACTCAGTGAGTTGTTCTTCAATAGTAATGCAGACAAGTGCAGGTTTGTGTACTACCGGCAGTTTCTATTGGTGATGTCAAGCAGTTCACAGTTAACGTTATCCTAAAGTTGCAAAGTTGCGTTTGCTAAACGTTTTGCAATACTGGTGTGCTACGTTGCACTAGTAGTTGCGTAAGAGGTCTCCGAATTGTAGCCATCGGATTTGACTGCATGTACTACGTGTTTGTTTATATAACCCAGTAAACTAACCTACTCGGGGGCTACAAATACTTCAGTACGCGTTTCCTCGTCGAATGTTCGCGTACCATCTCCAATGAATAGCAAAACAATGAACTAAAGATATACTTCCTCCGTTCCTTTTTACTTGCATGACTTTTACCATCAAGAATTTGTATAGAGGTTTGTATGCAAAACCAAGACATTTCGACGTGTTCAATATATTTTTATTCAATATCCATCATTTACGACGAACACTTGCATGACATGTTACACTACTACAGTGGCTTCAAGAAGTTCCACCAGCTCATCAATTCTCTGAGAGGGCTTCCGATCCAGAGACACGAAGACCAGCACCCATAAGTTCCACAATATTATCGACACGTTGCTCGTCCTCTACTGGGAAAGGCGGAATGCAACGCCCACCCTAATTTCGAGTTGATACAATATACAGCTGTCCTATTGGCTGATTAACTACGAAGTTCGACCTAATTTATAGCCAATCAAGAAACATGAAATAGAAAATGCAACTTCGACAGGATATTAAATTACACATTTTGAATCACCGAATGCAGCATTCAATAGCTAGTACAGTGAAACTGATTAGAAGAGGTTATGAGTACCTGAAGGATTTCCGATTAACATTTTTATTGATTTTCATTATTTAAATTATAGCCAATGAGAGTCACCAATTTTGATACTTGAGTATGATTGGATAACTCAAAGTGTGACACACAAATATCTTCGGTGGGCGTTGCATTCCGTCCTTCCCAGTATACGTCTCTCCATGGAGTCAATGGCCAACAAAACCTCTTCGTCACATGACGGGTGCAATTCCCGAACCCCCGCTTCATCTGCACGTCCTTCTTGAGGTGGGGGATCTTGTAAATGTT
>NW_009798272.1:1099212-1179161 GCF_000520075.1 Aphanomyces astaci | reverse complement strand
GTTAGGTCACATGTGGTCATGGCTGCAACGTTCCTTTCATCACTGTCAGTACTCGGAGAATATATAGAACATCCCGAAACCCCCGAAAACCCAAACTTCGAATCATGGATAACGTTACAAATTACATATATTCCTTTCATCACTGTCAGTACTCGGAGAATATATAGAACATCCCGAAACCCCGGAAACCCCAAACTTGGAATTATGGATAACGTTACAAATTACTTATATTTCTGAAAAGCAGAATAAATACCAATCCATCCCTCCAAGAAACCCCGTGTTCGGACGCACCAAGAATCCGGTTAAGCTTATTTCGTGGATTCAGACTCTGGAATCCGATTTTATGTGTTCGATTGACAAGAATATAAACCATCGATTTTGATCCTAAGATATCCACATTTTACCGAAATATGCGAATATTTGGCGTCATTGAACACACCTTAACGTAATAACCAATTTATGATCACTTTTTCGGAGTAGTCACCGTAGAGTTTGCATACCTCCGCTCACATGAAGGCTTTCACATTTTGTGAATCTTAACAACCGAACATATAGCTTTCACTTCATACCGGTAATAGAATTATTACATTTCAAGATGTACTGTACTTATAATACAAAAATTCGACTTTCCAAGCAAATTTACTCTATTTTTGAAGACCAATTTATGAGCACTGTTTTAACCTTGAAATGCGCATGCCTCTGTGCATACGGCTAGGGTATTCATTATGATCAGGTTAAGTATAATTTTACAAGGTTATGGATTTATTGTAGTCTCGGTTGCTGAGTGCCAGTAACTGCGCATCGGGCTGATCGGTTTACTTTGGCCCATGTCGTGTGACTTTTAAAGTGGCTGCCTCAAATATAGCATCCAAGTTGACCAACTACAGTTAACGTAAATGACCATTTTATGATCACTCCCTGTGAGCCAATCACATCGCTTTACTAGAAAGCCTCCAACAGATTCTACAGCTTGACAAAGCTTGTGAACTCGATACGTTACACACGATAACCATGCAGAATCATCAGGTTCTCATGGATAGTATGCATGCTTAACAGGGAACTCACAGGTGTCGAAGACGACACAGACCTACCGTATTCCCCATCTACCTGTACCCAAGCATGTTCCTTACCCAATGCTTTCACGCCCTAACGCCATGACGTATCATAGAGGTCGCTATAATATATTCATCGAGTTATTTACTTGTAAAGTAGGTTATATTTAGGCTTTTGGCTACTTTGAGGACTCATCACTCATGCTACAATGTTGAAATCGACGCATTTTTAGCTGTTTCCTTTCTTAGATAGCGAAGAAAGTTGATCATATACGTATAAATCATGACCAACTTCAAGTCATATTTGAGGTTATGTTTTATTATTATATTAATTGGTTCTTAAAAATTCTTACAATTCAATGTCAAAACCATTAAAGTCACCGAACAGTTTTGAGCTGGAGTCACTACTCCATGCGTTCCAGGTTGTTGCGGTTATCGAAAGGCCAATCGAAAGTCCTCAGCCCCTAGTGTGTATATCAGATATGATAAGACCTAGTGCGATCGAGCTGCGTGATATGCTGCCAATTCATTTGAGTTTCGCTGTTTTGGTCATTTTCCCGCACCCTCCAGGCAACGTTTTGTGTGTTATAGTAGCTATGACTCAGAAACAGCAGCAACCTATTTTAGTTCACTGGAAGAGTGACCACGATAGACTCTACCGGGGGCGACACGGTGGTCGTAGCAATCGGAGTTAGTTGTATTATCAGTTCTGCTTCGATTTGATTGTCCTGGAGGGATGCCAGCACCATGGCCAGCTGTCGTTGGTGCGGTCGAATCGACTGGAATTGTCTCGTAGTTGCTGCAAAATGGACAAAATCTACATGTGCGAAGGCACGCTTCACGACAACTTGGGTTTATGTGCAGACTTTCAAATTTATACTGGCCCAATCGCGGGGTTTCATCCAGACCATCATGCGTGTAAAGTAGATGCATTTAATCTACCCCTGATGTTGTAGCTGTATGCATGACAAAATGAGTTGCACGCATTTTTAATTAAACGCAATCGTCTATTATGCACAGGTGGACTCTACTTATCCGTGATCGTAGCAATCACGTCTAGATGAGTTTACTGTTTTCCGCACCAGGTCCCTTGAAAGTCCGTGAACGCGGTACATTCAGCTTGACCGAACTCCGGTAAACATAAATTGATCAGACGAGAATAGCAACCAGTGCAGTCATTGCACACGGATGGTGGGGAAGGCGTCACAGGCGAAGTAGGGAACGGATGGCTGGTAGTGGTGGCAGGGGTCGACGGATCTGACGTGCTGGGCTTCGACGGCGATGGGGACGACGTCATAGGAAAAGAAGGGAACGGACGGCGGGTACTGGTGGCGGGGGTCGACGGATCTGACGTGCTGGGCTTCGACGGCGATGGGGCAGAGGTGCTGGAGGATGGGGGGTTGATTCCACCTCCAATTGCGCTAGCGACGTTGATGCGTCCAAACCCGTAGTTGTTGTTGGGGTACTTGGAATCCGACACCCCCCCACAGTTCTCGTTTTTTGGAGTCAATGTGGCAGTGTCGACAGTGGTCGTGAACGCTCTGTACACTTGATCGTACTTGGCGCCCTTGTTCGCATTCAAGTAGAGGGCAATGGCACCAGTGACATGAGGAGACGCCATGGATGTGCCCGAGATGGTTTGGTAGGCCGAATTGCCAGTGTGCCATGCCGAACGAACTCGCGTCCCAGGAGCCGACACATCGGGCTTGATTCGACCGTCTGCGGTTGGCCCGCGACTGCTTGAAGGCGACAGCTTGTCGTCGAACCCCAGGTTACCCACTCCAATGACATTCTGGTAATTAGCTGGAGTCCACGTTGTTGAGCATTGAGGACCAGAGTTGCCGTTGCAAAACACGGGGATGATGTCAGCAGCGCGCCACGCGTTCACGGCGGCTTGGTACCAGTTGGAGTTAAACTTGCCACCCCAGCTGTTGTTGATGACGTCAGGCGCCAACTCGCACTTGGGGTTTTTGCCGGTCACATCCGTCGGGCACAACATCCATTGCGCACATCCAATCAGCGCCGCTTCAGAGCAATACGCGGTGGTGGTGCACCCGCGGCAAGCTATCCACGTGGCACCTGGAGCTACGCCGATGCCGTTTTGGCCAACAGCTGAACCTGCGACGTGGGTGCCATGGCCGCTACGGTCGATGGGTGTGGGGGTCTTGTCGGTGGGGTCGAACCAGCCGTAGGTGGATCGCCAGTTGCCCTTCAAGACGTCGTGGGTGTGGATGGCGCCAGTGTCCAGAATTCCCACCACCACACCTTCGCCACGGTTGCCATTAGCCCACACCGCAGGGGCACTGATGAGGTTGACACCCCATTCGTTTGCGGCGCGCGTGGAGGTTGAGTTGTTGTCAGCCCATCCTTGAGGAATCCCCACATCAGTGTCGTCGTCGTCGAAGCTGACGGGACTGAGTTGCGCCGTGACAGGTTGTCGAATGTGAGCCACGTTGTCCAACTTGGCGAGTTCGTCCAACACGAGGCGGTTGGCGCCGTACACGTGCATGTTGCCGTTGATGTAGAAGCTCTCTACGCGGGTCGTGAAGGATTTGGGCTGCAACGACAGCAGTTCCACCGCCGCGCGCTGGGACGTCTTCATGTTGCTCTCCAAGAGGGAGCGCACATGGGCGATGCTGGAGCCGCGATCCTTAAAGCTAGACCGCTTAAGACGGGCGGTTTCCAGGGCGCGCTGGTTGCCTCCTTTGAATTCAATCACAACGTCCACGTGCTCATTGGATTCCAAGTGGCGGTGGACACTGGGGGCGATTTTGGCCGTGGCGAGAGCGGCAAATGCCGCGATAAAAGTAAGCTTCACCATGATGCAGTTGTTTGCAAATTGAAGTGTGTCAAGGTTGTCGTGAACCGATAAGGAAACAAAATAGATACGCATTGTTAGACAGACAGTCTGTTATTTTGAATACGAGTGACATTTCCCAGCATGTGATCATCTGATTTCGGGTTTGGATGATTTACTCCATGTATCCAAAGTCTGAACCCTCCGCCTCCTGTTCCGTACTTGCTTTGAGTAGGCCTTGAGTATACGTATAGGTCGAGCTCAATGTGTGAGCAAAAGGTTCGGCGATTAGAACAACATCACCCACTGGTATCAGGGCTAGGGGGCCAAGTGACTCGTGATGTCTGAGTTGGGTTGGACGCATGGTCATTCCGTAAGTAGAAACTCTGAAATCGAGGGTACCTATATGACCACTATCGGGCACTGTACCTTGGAATACTCCAGCGCATTTGTGTGTTGAACCCGTCGACATCCTAATCAGACTACTAGTACTGTAGAGTGAACGAGGTGAATTTAAGCCACACCGAAGTTCGTCTCAATATTGCTGTACTGTATAGATACAATCAGAATCCTGCACTACTATTTCAAACTAGTTGGTTTGATTTATCAAAAAAACGAAGATGGCCAATCAGACTTCAACGTTTATATTCTACTTCGATTCAAAGTGTGGCTTAAATTCCTTCGTCCACTGTACTAAAGCTATCTAAAGCACATCTTGCACACGATATTGACAATATCATCAGCCTTCGATGGGGGACCAATTTTCAAAATACTGGTATGTACATATCTATGGAGTATGTATATGCGGCGATGGCATACAAAGCCGGAGTCTGTTAGGACTTATTGTCACTGTCAATAAATCTGGATCCCGTTCAGCCAAGACTGAGAACCGTTCAATCTAATAAACTCTAGTTAGATGAGGCATAGGTTTTGATACTTTGACCACCTCAACTTACTAGGGGTTAATCGTATCTCAGTGGTTATAGCGATACCTAACCACTGGTGATGCTTTTTACCCTGGGGATTTAGAAGCATGTGCACGCGCGGGGGTAGGACGAAGCCCTGGGGTTACAGGGTATTACGGGAAGAAAATTTGTTGAGATAATTCTACTTTGTAGGCAAAACTGGCTCTATTGTGCGTCTTTGTAGGCAAAGCAGAGCCAGTTCGTACTGTTGCACAGCCTGCGCTATCTGATTCGTGGCCAGAACAGTGTGTATGTGCCAAGCAGCTTCCTCTGCGAGTGGATATGTGATCTGATTGTTTTGTAAAGTACTGTAGACGCACGCTCCTTACTACGTCGAAGTAGTAATTTCAACGGAAGCACGAACTACAGTATAGTAAGCTAACGTTAGGCATTCTACCAGAAGCTACCGGTAGATAAGCTAGTTAATTTTGCTTTGGCCAAATCATGATGATGAGGCATGCGTTGAAATGGTAGTGGAAAATCAGTCGTGTCGACGGGTTAGCCCTTCTTTTGGCTAACCCATTGACGCAATTGACATGCATTCCTTGAATTGGTAGTACAGTAGATATTCGATAAATGTTTGCCTCGCAAACAAGTCAACATGCAAATGCCTCACCATTGCATTCACAAATCCAATTACATGTGACTGTGAATAGCCGTGCACACTCTCCTGTGGGAGGTGTCGACACAAATGCCAATATCAATCGTTGGGACAACTACGCGTAGCTAGCTAGCTCTTCGTGGGGTGGGGCTGGTACCCACGGCTTTATTACTGTACTACTGATAGAACTAGTATTGGTTGATGCGTGTGTGATGTAAATTGTTGTCACAGCTGGTGAATTACTGCATGAGTGATCGATTCCCTTGTTGGTGTACCTAAGGTCCTTAAGCGATGAGTCAACTTAGTTCATACTAGTGCCCCCCTAAATTTCATTGTCCCATATCCAACTGAGCTACCAGCACTACTAGTAGTACTGTAGATTGCACTAGTGTGGGGTGCGCTGGTTTCACTCCTTAAGTGAAGCTGCTAATTGTTGCGAGGGTGCGGTGGGAAATCTCACATTAACTACACTACGAAATACAGGGGGCAGCTGGAAACAACAAGGAAGGACATTTATGACGCCACTCGACTAATAACGGACGCAAAAGGAGGTGACCAAGTTTGTGGGTGCTGATACTTGGAACTTTATGCATCCAAACATTCGAACAATTGTACAAGACAGACACACAACCACAAGGTTAACGTTAAATTGGCATAGGTACACTACCCCCGCCTTCACTCAAATATCGCAAATGCTGTAATGATGCTTGGTTGCCACATCTGATAAAATATGATACGACTACGTACTGTAGTACTACCGGCAGTACTACTGTAGTACTTCGACGTACCATATGCGATAATAGCACTAATATAAACTTGCCTACAACTACGCACAATAGAGCCAGTTCTGCCTACAAAGTAGAATTATCTCAAATTTGCTTGTACGGTTCTCAGTCTCGGCTGAACGATATCCAGATTTTCTGAACGTTTTCCTGGATACTATTAATACTACGTAGTATTCGTAGGGTAAGTATTATTAATACTGACAGCGTGAAGAAATACTGTACAAAACGTATGTTTATTCGTAATAGACAGGTTAATTGACAGTTTGTTTACTGTTAAGACATTCCTCCGCGAGGGCCGATACTAGAACCACATGTTGTGGAACCGCTTCGCCAATTGTAACCCGCTTGCTCGGCCACGGGCGGTGTGTAAACTTCGGTTTTTACCTCGCTCAACGCTTCATACCTCGTGCTTCGACCGAGCTTCTTCAAAGTTCTGCGTACACAGCCCTTGTTATCCGTATTCCCCAGAAGAGGGACGGATAAATCCTTGCGGAAACAATCCGGGGAAGCCGGGGATCGAACCCACGCACGACCTTTGAGTTAAGAAACCGATGCTCTACCACTGAGCTATTTTCCCTCCCCTCGTAATAGAGAGGTTTCGGAACTCAACTTTACATTACTGTACACTCATCATCATTCAGGATTCCCGGTTTTTGCAGCTTGTATAAAAAAATATCCTGATCAACATTTATACTTACGCATCGTGAACAGGAGAGTGAAAAATCGGACTTGTGGCTGGAGCAACGGTTGATTGAAGGCACTGATAGTGATGTAGACCTTATTACAGTACCGGCGCAACAAAAGCGCCTTGTATGATTCATCGTGCCATAAATGCATGGGCGCATATTACGCCGGATGAATGTGTTTGCTTTTGGAAGGAGTACGGACAATACCTAATTTTCTGGAAAAAAGTCGACGAGCCCCCGACTCAAGCCCAGGGCTCACTCAAGACACACAATGTGCTTTACCACTGCGCTATCGCGTCAAACGCTTATCTTTATCGTCGATGAATCAACCCATTCAATAGAGTGATTTTGTACCAAGAATACACACGAATTTTCCAATACAATTTCCCTGAAAATCCTGTGGGGAATATCTTGTTGGTAATGTGCTTTTGCGGCCAATCATTTTCCGATATCCTGGAAATTTGAAGTACCATGTGTCCCCTTAAATTCCGTCGCGTCGCAGCCTGTATTGTTGTGTTTATTCTAAACTGGAGCGACATGGAGAATGAATCGACTGGGCAGAAGAATGATTTAGCCAATCAGATTGCAGGAAACCATTCAGGACACTTTTGAAGGCGATATTCAGTAGATTTGGCGATTCAGCACGAAAGTCCAAATTTTAGGTAAAAGGCCAATACAAACTATAGCCAATCCTGCGCAAGCAAAGAGTCTATCATTGTGTATCGAAAGGTGGTGGGAAATTTGCTGGCTTAATCTTAGGAAATGCACGCTACTAAACAATGTTAAGGAATTGCCGTATTTAGTTCCTAAATACCGGGTGCATGGCGTCACGAACTACACCCATAACCCATAACTTTTGGGTATATGGTGCACGTCATCTAGAACCTTCCACCTGGCAATATATATATATATTCCTAAATACTGGCAATATATATATATATATATATTGCCAGTATTTAGGAAAATATTTCAAAATATATATATCGAGAAAGTTCCACTCCTTTCCAAGGAAAGCTGGACATTTCTGTTTCACCAAAAACCCCAGCAGTTTGTGTTAATTTCGTGAGAGAGATTTTTTATTGACGTTTTGATTTATTCTTCAATTTTCCAAGGTGCCAAAAAGAGTCTGGGTTCGAAGGCGATGTGCTGGACATGGCGGGTGCTTTTAGCTTCCCTTTGCCTAGGCTGGCGGCTGTCCTCGTTGAGACTACGCCGCTAAGGATGGCAAAGAGAGCAAGGCGGGGCACAGGTTGATGACGGTTAAGGGCCATGAGACATACTGAAGTCCAGCCTTCCGTGTACGAGCTACCCCTAAGAAATGGTATCATGGTTGTCGATGCTTGTGGGACGCTGCAGTCAATGGTAAGACACTGATTAGTGCGAATTCTTTTCTCGCATTTCGTACAGTATAATTTCTTTATCTTCTAACACCAACCTGGCAAACCGTATGTGGCTCAAATCATCGCCAAGCGTGGCGGCATCGCCAACGATGGCGGCTCCGATATCATCGCCACACGTAGCGGCAACGCCAAACGTGGCGGAAAGCCAAGGTGACCAGGCAAATGAGTGAGTTCATTGCTCATCACGCCTAGGTCGGTAGAAGGGTGGACGGGTGTGATCTTGTGAATGGTCTTGGATCGCAAATCGATCCAGGGTTTATGTTTCTCCAACCTTCGCATGCCAAGGATTAAATCCCAGCGGTCATTTAGGTCGATGACGTAGAATTGCTTGATCGAGACAAAATCTCCCACCGACGTGGGAAGGTCGATAAGGACCTTCGGTGAGGTGACAACCTTGCCATCAGCCACCTTTACACGCACGACAGAGTGCGGTGATGTGCGCGCGGTGGCGCCATCGTTGATGGAACGATTCAGCTGAGTCCATGCGCATTGGGCATAATTTTACGACGCACCGCTGTCGATGAGGACGCGTAACAAACGGTCGTACCCAGAGATACGAGAAGGGAAGTACAACATACGGGAAGGTTGTCTTCCGATTCGACACAGAATTACTATGTCCGAGGCAGGGCTTGCTGATCCTCTTATGCCACCACAATCAAACGGCAATCCCTCTTTAGCCTCAGTAGGACGCCTCGCACCTACTAAGGAAACTCGCCACCGCCGCGTGCGCGATCGACAACGGGATGCGCTAAGTGTGTAGGACATGAGGCAGTACCACGAGCGGATGTCGGCGCACGGCGTGGTTGCCGACTCTCGCGGGAGAAGTGTCCCGGTCGGTTGCAGTTGAAGCAACGACGGTTGGTGGTGAGTGAGGTCATAGCAGAGATCTCCATGTCATGTGGGTCGCGGGTCTTGGTCGTGGTGCGCGATTGGAGAACCGAAAATCTTCGGCCAGCGCGGTGCTGACGGCATCTTCGAATGTCGAAGGATATGTCCGAAAAAGCTGCATGCGCGCAGCTTTTTCGGACATATCCTTAGTCGTTGAGGCCATTCATAAAAATTGTCGCCTTAATCTTTTCGGAGAGCGAAGACTTCTGGGTGACACAGTACGCAAGAAAGCGCAGATCGTGGTCGTACTAACGAATAGAGCGTTTGCCTTGCATGGCAGATAGGTACTCCGCGCGATACCGGAAGTCGCTGTTCAGTGGCAGGAACGCTGCCTTCAATTGTTCGATGAAATCATCGAAAGTGGCAAACGCGAAGCCATCTTCGCAAGTTAGGCCCCAGGCCCAATCAACCACACGACCAGTAAGATGCGACATGGCGAAAGACACGCAGATCTCATAGTTGTCGATGTTCAAAATCCGCGACACGACTAACTTGCTTGATCCAACGAAGCAGTTGGTGGGAGGCAAGTCCTCCATACTTGGGGACTTCGAGCTTTACGGCGCGTTGCTTCGGCTTCGAATCGTCTGCGAGGACATACGGGACATACGGGCAATCGTGTGACGGAGGGTATCCTCCAGAGCACGACCTCGAGCGTTGAGGTCGGCAACTTCTTGTAGCGTGGCATCGCGCTCGGAAGCAAGCGATTGCGCTTCCGCCGCAATGTCTTTCCGAGCATTCTCGCCATGGCGAGAAAAGCTGTTAACCACGTGGAGCTGCGCAGGAGGCGCCACTGCGTAGATCAGGCTCCAGACTTCTTGTTCCCCGAGAACGGAACACATGTGTCGGATCGTGACAAGGTGGGTCTCGGAAAATTGGGCAGAGGACATTGCGCGGCGGAGGGGAAGGTCGTTGGACGAACTGGAGTGCCTACCAGGTGTAATGAGGTGCACAGAGGAAGGTGTGTAGAACAAGGTATATTGTTACCTTAGAGTACTAGCTATCTCTGAGCTGGTTTCCTTGGCGCGCGGCTGCGCGCCAGTCATGCAATTCATGTCAAATGAATGGTGCTGCTGTGGCGGTCGCAGAGCCAGTGATTTAAGACACTTGGATTGCCAAGTGTCTTCTCTGGTCAGGATTGGTACTGACCAATGGGATGCCGTGCCGGATGTTATCCGGACCGGTTACACTCGCCAAATAACGCATCCAACCCACACCTATCCAACCTGCCAACCCAACTTCTGTGACCTCAACTTCTACTATCGTAGTATGGCACAACAATAGCTATCCCTCCAACCACCCCCGCACAGCTCCACTGTCGAGATCAGGAGTAGACATAGTAATGAACCCCAGTCACGGTTTTTGGATCCCCAGCAGCAGTCACAATTACCGTTCCCCGGCAAAGACCACTATCGTTATTCTGGAAGCGTGGGTGGTGGGTTGGTGGTGGTACTGACTGGTAGTCTAAGAGCACCCCACCCCTACGCTCCAGAATAATACCCAAAAACCCTGCTACCCCAGTGACTACGATTGCTGCACACGCGACCACCACATAATGCCATTGTACATACATGGAGTACTTCATCACCACTTGCCATGTCGCATCGACTCTGTGTTCTCCTATAACTTGACCACCCACGGCCACCAAGTTTTCACACTACTTTGTACGCTAGAAGGGTACTTGATGGCGTGGTGGTGACATGCGCAGTGCTGGTAGTCACAAGCGCTGCGCATGTCAGCACCACGCCATCAAATCCACTTCTAAGTACAGTAACAAGATCCGTCGGCTAGACTACCGCGTTGCAGCACATGTGCGGGCTTGGGCGATAGAGAGCTTATAAATAACGTTACTAGTACCGCGTAATTTCATTTCATTTCACTCCTACGGTAAGTACTAGTAATGTGAAAACGGATTACGAAATGTGGATTGTACCATTTGATGTGGGGATCCCATCGGTGTGCAAGGAAGCGTTGGGGGATGACTATGCTAAGAGGAACAACCAATTCACTAATTTTCGATGCTACGTGTTTATTTGTAGTCGCTACAGCTAGATCAACCGCCTTGTCTTAGTACAGTAGTGTTATACAGCGTGGTCACGACCGCGGCGTGCATTTTGAAAGGCACGACGTCTTTATGAAGAAGGTGCTTACTAGTAATGGAAAGGCGTTGGACAAGCTGGAGTGCGAACTTCCACCAATCCTATGGGCAGTGGTTGGTACAGAGAAGTACATACATGCACAAGGGATGCTAAGTGGGTTTTCCAACCATGTTAATAATCCTGTATACCTAGTAAGTTCTGATATCACCACCAACTCGTTTATCGCAAAATGATACCCATCGAATCATGTGTGCCTTGTGGGCATTGTCAACTACTCCGAGTACTGCACTATGTCAGCCTCAGTGTATTTATGTCCAATCACCCCCATAACGTTCATTGATTAGATAAAATAATTAAGGTAGTGCAACTTGCATTGTTTTTTTGAGAATCCCAAAAAGTGTACTTCCCACGCTGCATCCAAACGCATCCAAAAATCATTGAGACGAGTGCGAGCTAAAAAAAAAACCTGGTAACCCACGTAACCCCGATGCTCCCGAATGTGATAGTCATACCTTAAATGCACTTTAGCCGTTGTTTTTTAATCCCCCCCCGAGAAACCACTCGACCCCGATGTCCCACATGTATAATTGCATCTGGATGCAGTTGGATGCGCTTGGATGCAATAAGTGGATGCAGTTTATCCCGTTTGTCCCAATATCATCTGTCCTGAACTCACTATTGCCCTGTTTTGTCCCAGTGGATGCAGCCACGTGTACTGTAACTCCTACAGTAACAGGCCTCTGGAACAATTATACAGTTTTTGCTCAAATAGTGCAATATATTGGAATCACATCGAGATACATCGCATTTTGTGCCTCAACTGACGATATATATACGATAAAATTATTCACAGACTCTTTGGCTGAAAGATTGACAACTACAACAGTGATAAAAAACTCGTAATTCACTCATCTACTTGTCAAATATGAAGTTACTGATAAACTATGAAAATATAGAGGTATATTCCATCGCCCTTGCACTCAATTTCTCGTTGGCTGGAAATGATGCGCGCCATTCACAACGATAGCTCAACCAGTTATCTTCAAGAATTCCTTCTAACCACTCGTTTACTCATAACTCATAATTCATCACTCTTTCATCGCCTGTGTACCATGCGCATCAACGTGTCGTCGATGTTCGAGCTAATCCAGGACCAGACTGCCTCGGGCAACCTCTACCTCCAGCAAAGCCTGAACGAATACGGCGATGCCGTCCTGGAAGAGGACGAGATCCACGAAACCAACAACCCCATCATGGACAAGACCCTTCTTGACACTGGCGCTGAAGGATTCCGTGTGTTAACAAATTTTACACCGGAGAAATTCGAGGACATCTGGGGGAATGCTGAATCTGCTATGACATCACGTTGGAATGACGGTCGCGGTCGGAAGTCCGCAACAAGTGCCAAAGACGCCCGTTCTTTGTTACTTTAACGGTAATGAAACACTACCATACCTGGGAAAAACACGCTGTGGACTTCGCCCTGAAGGCACCAACGCTGGAGAAACTCATCGTGAATGTGGTCGGCGTGTGCTCGAAGCTCCTGTACGACTGTTTCGTGTCTCTGCCCCGCATGACGACGCTGCGCTCGAAGGACAAAGTGTTCACTCGCTAGCCCTACGCATTGCATGCGACGGACGTCAAGTTCCAGCCGGCTCATCGTCCCTCCGGCCGCTTCAGTGAACAAAAGCACTAATTCAGTGGAAAACATAAGCTCTACGGCTTTAAGACAGAAGCTTCCCTCTCACCTAAGGGTTTGCTTGTTGACATGAGTCCTCATGAGCCAGGTTCTGCGTCTGACCTCACCATGGTCCGAAGCCGCCTGGACCAACACAATCAAGCACTTGCGAAGGACGACTACGACGACACCATCAACGACAACGGGAAACTGTTTCGAGAGCTTCCTACCTCATGGGCGGTCCTTGTGCATAAGGGCTACATCGGCCTTGCGGTGTCTGCGCATACCATACATCCGAAGAAGAAGCCTGTGGGTGGCACGTTAGACCGACAGGATTAAGGATGTTTCTTCTGACCGTATCGTTGTCAAAAACGTATTCGACTGGGTGAGCTCGCTTTGGAAGGTGACCTACGCGACATTTGTATGGAGTGAGAAACTAACTCTATGATGACATTCAGCGATTCACGTTTGCCCTTACCAACTTCCACGCGACTTTGATGCCCTTGCGCCTCGAGGACAATGACCACTATCGTGCTATCATGGCACGCTACAAGAGCATGGCAGCTGAGAACACCTCAAAGACAGCCGCGAACCAACGAAGGTACCTACAGCGCCGTGCAGAGCGGTTTGCGCCGGAAGCTGCCCGCGCCAGCCGTACTTCGCGGGGCACATTCTTGTCTCCCATGGTGAGTGGCCGCCGCTGAAAATACAGTACATTGATTTTTAATAAAGCATTTGAAGTTTTGTATGCAATACTAACAACAAGTATAAATATACCTGAACTTATTTTATTATGGAAACTGTGTCCTTGCTTCCGATCTACTCAGTTATCGCGTCATTTTGGAAATGACTTGGTTATTACTGAACTGCAGGCTCATTGGGAAATCACTCAATTTTTTCAGAAATACCAGAGCAAGTCGTCAGTAGCTAAAGCATATTGGATATACAAGAGGCTTTCACTGAAACATTCATGCACTTTTGAAATATGTGACGAACTGGTTTGGTGACCTAATTACGATTTCCAACCACAACACAGTGAATAATTCAACAATAACCCCTGAATATCGATGAATACGTACTATTTATAGTATCGAGTCTGCGCAGAATGAATTATTTATTTCTTGAGGCACATCTCAAGAATTACATATTTTTGTCCTTGGCGTCCAGCGAATAAGTTAATTTATTCTTACAGGTAGTAGACCTGGTCCTTTTTGAATATATTATTGTATTCACAAACTGCTGTAAAACAAAGAACTCTTGTCGAGAATATATGTTAGTCCCTTCCTAGGGGGCATCTTCTACAGGCCAAGGTTGGGTTGCGAAATCAACCCCTCCAACGATGCCACTACCTGGTACTCTCGCCCCTCTGAATTATGGACGTTTAAACCAAGACGAAGCGATATCTTAAGCTTGTATACTGTTAGGGCGAATACTTCAGCCAACTTGTAGATCCATGTGGATACATACATATACACTATTCCTGCATGAGAATCTTACTAGTATGTTGGGGCTAGTATGACAGAAAACCATGTCGCCATGTACAGCAGTGCTCGGTATACTGTACACTAGCTACAAGCTAGCAGCCAGCTTAGCTGATTCCACACGACAGACGCATTGGACGATTGATTCTATGGGACTTTATCCAGCTGGGAATAATCCCAAATGTCGGTGCTCATCGTCATGCCATTCCACAGTCGGTTGACAATGCTCGCGTTGTACAGATCGGGGCCGTCCAGATGCTGCAAGATGTGCACGGCCACGTCCTTTTGCAGCGGCGGGTTGGACGGACCAAACAGCGGATACACGACGAGTTTCCGCTTGACATGGGCCTCTGCCGCGCCTTTGAGCTTGTCCTGTCGGGATATTCATCATACACAGTAAGCCCAGTACGAGCGATGAGTACCTGCCGCAGGATCGTGGACCGAAAGTCGCCAAACGATGGTGGCTTTGTGTCGGATATCTCTGTCACATGGGCGTGTGTGTATTGTGGCTGCGACGGCGGTCGGATCGTCGACGAGGTCATGATGATGTTGGCCGTCGCCGCAAACAACTCTTGTCCTGGGGGGTTGGCATGGCCTTGGTTTTTGCAATCCTAGTGTATAGTGTTCCCACAACGCATCACAATCTATCTACTGGCACCCGACGACAAGTCTCTCTCTCTCTCTATATATATATATATACGACAAGCCTCTCTATGCATATCTATATATATATATAGATAGATATACACGTACGATGCATTTGCAATTGTCACCACATGGCACGCCCGCTTGAAAGCACTCGCAGTACTTTTTCCGGCAAAACGACTTTTTGCAGTGACACCCGTGGTGGTGTGTCTGGACCAGAGTGGTGCCAAAGGGGGTGCTGCTGCTGCCGCTTGTATCGTGGCCATGATGCTGATGATGATGCTGGGTATGATGGGAATGACGCGGCTGGCGGTCGTGGTTGGACGGCATGGTCGTCGTGTTGATCTTGGGCTTGAACGCGTTCGGGTTGCGCTCCAATGTGATCGCAATCGCTTCCTTTCTCTGTATGTCAAACTTGGGAATGTTGTGGCAGCCCACGCACTTGCAGTTTTCGTCGCAAACGGAACCCGACGCAAAGCATTCGCAGTACAACTTGAGGCACTGTGACTTTTTGCAGTTGCACGGGTTTCGCTTCTTGGGGGTGACGGCCGCTTGCCCGGGCATCCCACCGCCGCTCCTTGGGATGACGACGTTGGTAGTAGTATTTCTGCTACTAGTACTATGATTGCCGGATCGGCTGCTGCTATTGCTGCTGTCGTTCTGACTCAAGGCGGGCGTTGTCGTCGGCATAGGTGGTGGCGGTGGCGGCAGCGGTGGCGGCAGTTGGACACGCGCTTTTTTCCGCACGCCTTCGTCCGAGATGGACGGGGCGATGAAGCTAGTAGACGACGATGTAGAAAGCAGACTGTGGAGGATTGCCTTGGACTCGTCAAGCTGGCGTTTCGACGAAGGTGGTGCCGCAGTCAAAGAAGTCGGCGGGGTGTCCTCTACCAACCGAAGGGCTTTAAAAGCCTTGGCGTTTTTGTTCACTTTGGCCTTGCCTTTTCGCCTAACGTTACACAGTTATACACACATTCATGGAATCCCAATGAATAACTGATGGGAACCACAGATAACGACGAGGTTATTACATGGAATCGTTGATGGATTTGAGGCTTGTGGCCTGGCCGCCCATCACACTGGGATGGGCGAATTGCAGCGTCACGGACTTGCGCCCGACGACGTCCGACGTCCGATGGTCTCGACCAGGAGCATCGCTCGTCGACGCTTGGATGTTTGGAAACGACGCTAGGGGCTCAAAGTACGCTGATGTCGGCGAGTCGGTGAACTCGAGGCGCTGGGTCACGACCCGAGCTGGGCACTCTGTGTCTGTGTCGGGGGTCCTGTCCTTGCCGTAACAACTACCAGGTTCGCTGCAACAGATGAGCAAGGTATATAGATAGATCAATGGAAAGAGAAAAGGTCGTACAGTTTGGCCAGAGGCGGCTCCGGCGTGAGCGGGGACACTGTCACGGACGGCGACGAGTCCAGGTTGTTGAGATCTGTGATCGCAGGCAACGACTGCGCAAACGTGAGGAAGCTTCGGTTGTCGTCGTCGTTGGAGGCAACGGGCGTGGTCGCGACGACGGGCATCGGGGACAGCATGAACCGGTACTTCTCGCCATGTTCGACCTTCCATCCCGAGAACGGACTCGTGAGCGGACCTGCTTTCTCGGCGGACAAAGGCGGGATTTGAGTCGTGGTGCGTCCCTGCTGTTGTTTAGACTTTTTTAGCATCACAGGTGTCGTCAACGCGTACGACGACTCCGAGTCCTTTCCGACGACGGGGCTCCGAAAGAACTTGGACGGGGAATAAATAACTCGCAACGGCGAGAACAACTTGCCACTATCAGCTCTTGATTGTGGGTGAGCAGGAGATTGTTCGAGTTCGTTGTTGAATATGGTTGATCCGACGGCCGCCTCGGCCGCTATCCTCGCTGGCGATGCAAACATGGCGCGGAAGTCAAGAAAGTCGACGTCTTCTCGTCCCTCGTCACTCCCATGCAAAGTTCCAGCGCTTGTAGGCACCATGTGAACGTTGGGTTCATCGCGCTCGGTTTCCTGAGCCATCCCTTGGATCGACCGCCGCCGCGCGAGTTTCGGAGGCTTTGGACGGAAATTGATCCTTGGGTCGACCTGCAACTCAAGCGGTCGTTTTATATGAGTGTTTGTATACTGCCCGAACTCAGGCGGGAAATGCTGCAATCATATTATTTTACCACAAGCTTGCTGTTTGTATGGGAAGTGGCCATTTTGTTTTAAATGGAAACAAGTTCCGGATAATACCCGAGCCAAAATAGGCCAAACGGCATGTTTATCCGGCATTTCATGAAATTGCGCGGGATTATTGGCGTTTGATTGGCTGAATGGCATCCAATCACGTGCCTTGGCCATCTGGAGTTTATAATGGAAGGCATGCAGGCAATCAAGCGCTCGACGCGTCCGAAGCAAGGCTTCCTCGGGCCGAGTGACACCATTGTAGCCTCACTTCTAGCGCGAGTGATTAGTATCGTTGTATGCTCCGCGTAAGCGGGGTATCTAGAAGTATCTCTACCCATGTGGTCCACAAAATTCACAGTGCTATCATTCAATATCTACGGCATGAGTGTTGCCCGAGTTTCGCTGTCACGGTCCTCACTACGATGCTGGATTGGCCGATACGGCTCAAAACGATCTCAATCGTGGGATTGCTCGATGTCAACACGTCAATTCTGACAACACCTGGTATAGTCTTGTGGTGTTCTTTACAACAACAAGAGTGTCAGCGGCTCATGTTTAGCCGTGGCGTCGAGTTCCCCGTTGACTGTGAAAGAGGGACACTGCATTGTGCCAATACATACATATCGGATCAAATGTTTTAAATCAATTTAAAATCGGGATTTCAATCGTGGTTTATCCGGATTTTCGCACTATTTATTTGACAGTTCAAAAACGCCGGATAATGGAACGCAAACAGGTCATTCGACGTTTGAATACACATGCGACGGCGCAGCACCAACAACGTCGGGAGGCCAGGCGTCCTCACGAGAAGCCGGAAGCAGCTCATGGAGCTGCAGGGATACTTGCCGAAGGATAAGGTCGTTAGCGATACCGAACTGGACGAGTATATCAACCACCTCGACGACAAGATCGACGCCACACAGGATGTGATGGCATGGGGAGACGACGACGACGACAGCAGCACCTCAGACGACGGTGAATCGGATGAAGATCAAGACGATGACGCAGACTACAACCCACGCCGCGGAGGTGGTCGAAAGTCAGTCGCATCTTCCAGTCCTGGTTTCGTGTCTCATGTACTTTGGTCGTCCATTGGGCCCTGCCTCGTCGTGCCGGTGCTGTATCACCGGTGGTCGCACTTGACATACCCTCTATCCACGCCCTCACTCGTGTCGTATATGGCCATCGTGTGCTTGAACTGGATCACGTTCGTCCTTCTCACGTGCTTGATCTTCGCGGGAAGTTGCAACACACCATCCTTCCTGCGAGGGTTTCTGTTCAAAGTGCCTTTGGACGTTCCTTCATGTGCGTCCGCCGTGTGGACCCCCTTGCGCGACTGTGTGGTCATGCACGGAGTCCAGTGCTTTTCCCTTCCAAGCTGTCAGCTGCCACTGGGTCAACTCGCCGGCGCCGTCGTTGGTTTTGGCCTCCTGGCGAGCTTCCACCGTCGGCGGGTGCAAGTTGTTGTCGGCGTTCTGTTTGTCGTGCATCATGGCCTTCAGTGGGCCCATCATACGTCCGCGCGGTCCTTCTTCTCTGACCCGTCGCCCCAGTCCATCCACATCACATCCATCGACCCCGTGTTTGCCTACGCGAACGAGTCGATTCACCTCCTTCTGGACGGACTCAACCTTCACGAAGGCATGCAAGTGGGCTGGGTGCCGTTCTGGGGCTGCAGCCGCGACACGCCTCTGTCGGCATGTCCCGTCGAGCTCGTGGCGACGTTAACCCACGGCGGGGTGACCCAGACGTTTTCCGCCGTCGACGAGTACACGGCATGCATTAGCCTTGCTGGCACAACGGCCCCGTCCGCCGCCTTTGCATGCTTTCCGGACGTTCGGCTAAAAGTCAAGCACATCCAGAGCACCCCCGGGTGGTCACTTCAACAAGGATAAGAGAGCAAAATCATATCGTCGATTTGATACAAACTTCGTGTTGTGATTTCACGTTGGAATTTAAAACGATTTGATTGGCTGGCTGGCTACCTCAGTGGAACTCAAAATGATTAGCCAATCAAAACCTCTCAATGAAATTCAACCAAACCGATCCACAATCGATCTGATTGGTTGAATTTCATTGAGTAGTTTTTGATTGGCTAATAATTTTGAGCTCATCTGAAGTAGCCAATCAAATCGATTTAAATTCCAACACCACAACACGAAATTTCACTCGAAAGCAAATACACACACTCTTTTGTTTACTCGTCTCGGTTTATGGCATGTACGAGTCATAGATACCACTACTATCCCTGGCTATGTCCACCCAATTCATCAGTTCCTCCCGCCGTGCGCAGCTGGACGCGCATATTGGTGGCCGTGACGCGAATGTCCAAAAAGCCATACTTGCGCTCGTCCAGTGCCCACGTTTCGATGCCCGAGTGAACACTCATGGGGGTCCCTCCGCCGATTCCTTTGGCAATAAAGTGCGTGGTAAACCCCGACCTAGTACTACTAGCCTCCGTCATCTCGTCTTGAGCCTCGTCGTCGTCGTTTTCGTCACAGTGTGATATGATGGACGTGACGATTGTTTCGGTCTTTGAGCAATCTTGTGGACGACGTCGACTTGACATGGATCACGCCGGGGACGTGTGCATGGAGAGCCACAAGTGCACTTTGCCACCGCGTCCATCCATTTTGATCGGTCTGTGGTCCCCATCTCCCAAGGCGACACGTGTCTATTGACAACCTACAACGCATGATTGCGTCAAAAAGAGAGAAAAGATTGTAATACATATATTAATATATGTGTATATCTATAAACAAATATGAATTCGGTATAAACTTGCAAAATTCACGCGGTTTGTCGAATCAATATTGAATCACTCTGGAGTGTGTGATTGGTTGAATATACTTGTCCTTTCTGTAACAGCCAATCAAATCCACTCAAAATATTGGATATTAGCCAATAGCGTCGATTCGTGATTCGATTCGGCGGCGAGATCATTCGATTCGACGGGGTCTGGAAATCTGTACCGAAACCACAATACATATATCCCAATTTTGCAAGATTTGTAAACCGATCACAAATCTCGTCGCGAAATTTCATTGTTGGGTTTCCCCATCATCCCCAGAAAGCACGAAGTAAAAAGACCAAATAATACCTATAGCCAGTCGAGAACTGGGTCCTGATATTCGTACCAAATCAATAATATATATATATATATGGTACCTTGTACGTGGCCATAGACGCCATCACGTCGCGTTGGAAGTGCGCAAACGACGTGTCGGCCACCGCCTCGAGTTGCTGCCGACATGTTTGGTATAAGGCGTAGTTTCCCCCGGCGCAATAGTCATCTTTCGGTTGGATCGATCGGCAAGCGGCGGTGGCCGCGGCCGTTGGGGGGACATACCCGATGCACCAGCAGCAAATGGGCACGGCAGTATGCACGAGCACATTCACGTGGAAGACATCGATGGACACGTGGCCGTTCGACGAGACTATCCGTTGCTTGTAGTACGAGTCTGGCAAAGTCCACCTTGAATTTTGTTTTGCCTTGGGTTGGTAGACATGTTGTGATGCTTCCCTTTAGGTGGTGCTGCTGCCGCGATGGAAAATGTCGACTGTTGATGATGTCCATATTAAGAGGATAGCCGGCGACCAGTTCAGAAGTGTTCCCATATACCTGTAACGTCGCTTCTGAAACTCCGCAGAGGAAGTTGCCGCCGCCGACGTCGTGCTCTCCCATAATAGCCGCCCACGGAATAGACCAAAGGGCCGACTGGTTGTACCCAGAGGTAAACGTGTCTGTCGCGCGAGTGGCCACGGACGCTGCAGTGGAAGATGGAAGCAACCCGAACCAGTTGAAGTTGTTCCTATTCGCATACATCATGTCAAGATGAGCAGGCCATATGTAGGTAGGTAGGTACAGCTGTAGGTAGTGGTTAGTACCCTTGGCTGACGATGAGCTGCGGAGGAACGGGCCCTTGAGTGGCAGTGATCGCCTATGGCCGACGCCACGCGTGCCTGGGCCCTTCGATCGACGTCGTCGCGGTACCGATACAGGCCATCCTTTTTGTCGGCGAATGATGGGGCGACACTCCAAGACCCCAGCGCAAAGAGTCGCACGACGATTGACTGGGTAGCTAGACCAAAACATCTTGGAAAGCATGTCAACGACGTTAGATGGAAGTACCTGGGACGAGTGGGCCGAGTTTGCGGGTGATCCTGATGCCCACGGCAGCCCCTGCAACCGCACAGATGGCTACCAACACATACACTGTGTGTAGGGGTGCACCACCTTTGTATTAGGACTGAGCTAGTGACGGCCAACGCCTGCTCGTGGTTGTTTTCGCTGTCGTCGGGAATCGAGTCTGCGCTCACGCCAAAGGGGTCTTGGGCAATGTTGAGTACCGGCACTTGCCGCCTCATTGCGACCTCGTCCTCTGACACCATCATCGCGCTGCCGTCGTCGCGTCAGTCATGTGCTCCTCATTATTGATTGCCATTGACGTGAACGATGTGTGTGATCGCATGATTGTAGCCAATCAAACGCCGACAATAGGATTTTACTTCGAAGTAGCTTAGAAAAACGATCAAAAGTCGACATGTTCATTTGTATGTGCAATATGAAGGAATGTGCAGCTCAGCAGTAAAGCTCAGATTGACAATGAATTCTTGTGCGTCGTTGGAGGCCTACCTTCCGCTTTCTAGAGTTTTCAGTGCACCGCATTGTACAGTGTAGTTTGTAGTCCTATGCACCGGCAGCACTTTTCCCCAACCAGCCGCTCAAAGTCGTATCGAAAGCAACACACCGACTTTTAAAGTGGTGATTTGATACATATATTCTCCAGAGTCTTGTTGTGGTTATGTTTCGGTTCACGTCAAGTGTGACAGAAAACTCTCGTACATACTGTACTTGGAGTAACGTTCTGTAGTAGCCGACGTGCCATGATTATATCAACACTAACGTTATGTACAAACTGTACTGGTACAATATATCATGGCACGTCGGCAAAACATGAGAGCTGTGGACTCGACAAATAATTCGAGCAGTACCAATGCGAGTGCGCAATTGCCTTGCTTCCTTCTGGTACAGACCTTTTTACCGAACAAGGAGAGGAGTTGCACAGTGAGCCCAGCAAGTTCCTACTTGTAAAATGGACAGTTTGACCTCTCAAATGTCTCAAATAAAATGCGAGTATGGGACCTTGACGCTGCGTCAAAGTCTTGATCACCGCTGATTGGCTGAACCAATTTTCTGTCCTGATTGTCCACCAATCCGATCACAGCATATCCCACTTCCGTCGAGAAAGTAGAAGGCCACCTGGCGCAGTTCAACTAATTCGACATACAAATATCAAGATCAACATCGATTGTTCTTGGCAGCTAGGACACGCACCGCCTTCAACAAACGGTGCAGAATTAAACGCACCATTACCAGAAAGGCCACGAGAAATACTATCGGATTTTAACCAATCAAACTCAAGTCCAGAGGACGGGAGGCGCCACACGGTGGGCATCAGAGAGAACACGGATTGCTTTGGAGTCGTGACTCCGCTCTGCAGTACTGGCTGGTACGGATCGATTTGGCCGCTTTATTACTGTATTAACACGCGCCAAGATTGTCCACTGTAATCTATGGATCGCAGATTGTGAAGGCAATTATGTACTGTACTGTACGTGCGTGCCGCATCTTAGATATGTCACGGGCCAAATATAATGGTGTACCGCTACTGTAGCTTACAGGTTAAGTGAGATCCACATGACCAGTGCAATTAGGCCTCTGGTTCTACTAAGTACTGTAACTTTGTACGCCTATCCAGGTTGATGCGTTCTATTCGAATCCTCAGGTGTCAACTGAGATTCAAGCTATGCCATCATGATGAAACTCATATCTTTCCATCATATAAATCCGTCGAAACACTCCACTTCGTCGTTCCTTCCTTTCTGAATCATCGTCGCACCCAAAATCTCCGCTCAAACTTTCGCAAATGCCAGAATGGTGCACGCCACTCACTTCTCAATACAGTGTGTACCACAGTGTACCGCAGTCTGTACCGTAATGCACTCATCTGCATCGCTTTTAACCCAATTCCAATCTCTGCACACGTTCAAGGTACAAAACGCCAATTTTATACGCATTCTAGCATAATTTAAACTACAAGCAAAACCCACACTGTTAATTTTCAACCTTATAAATAGTCAAAACCCGCACCGACCAGACTTGTGTACTGTATCGTGAATTCGCCTGGGATGAATTTAAGCCAATCCAATGGCTTCATTTCGGTGTTGAATCCGGTGCGCTTTTCCATTTGAGGGCCACCAGCTGGGACGTGCGCCAGCTTGGCTTTGTTGAACCAACTCCTTGAACTTGCTGAACCACGTGTGATGGCCAATCCTTGAATCACTTCTTGATCCGAACAACCGTACCACCACCATTGGAGTCGCCGCCGCAGCCGCCGCTTCTCGCTCTGGAATCCATACTCGATGACGTTCTTCAAGGCATGGTCGCGAACTAACAGCACAGCGCTCTCTATCAGACCGCCCTTCAATGCCAGAAGCATGTGGCGACGGGTGTTTGTTGTGCTGAAAATGGTGCGTGTGCTTCGCCTTCTAGGGCAGCGGGCCGCGTCGCGCCGCGCGTTTCTAGAAAAACAACACCAAGCCATGTACGGCAGCAGTGGCCACCAGCCGCGATGCGCCACACCTGGCTGCAGCTCGGATTGGTACTACGTGCAGAAGAACGGTCACTGCACAGCCTGCAACGCCAATCGACCACGACAGGGGGTCATGGACTCGAGTGTGATGGAGACGATCCGGAAGGCATGGTCGCGTTTGACCTTTCGCAAGCCAAAGGATGCAGGACTCAGCGACGAAGAGTACGCGATGATGCTCGGCGTCGAATGGAACAGCCAGCACCAGGAACAATACCCAAACACGTTGAAGCTTGTGTACAACCTGAGCCAGTTTCCGCCGCATGTGAACCAGAATGCGAACCTGAATGCAGATATGGTTGACGAGCTCGTCAAGCACAGCTCCGAGTGCGCCGCGTCCGAGCGCGGGCAAATGTGCCACGTCGGCGGTTGCGCCGAGATGCGCAGGATTCTTCACCACACGTCCGTGCATCCTAACGCCGAACCCAGCTGCACCGACTGCTTGAAAGCGTACCGCATCCTGCTCAGCCACGCCGAACGATGCCGCGTGCTTTGCCGCGTTCCTCGCTGCAGCGGCGTTAAGACGCACTTGGAATGCCGTGCCGCCGCCGCCAGCGGAAACGCTGCCGCACCGCAAATGTGCTGGGTGCGCACTCCTCAAATGTCGTGGTGGCCTGCCATCGCGTACCCGATGCATTATCCGTTGCCACAGCTACCGCTGTACGTGGTGGACCAGTACCAAGACGGGCACCAGATCGTATGCTGCCTCGGCGATCGCCAGTTTGCGTGCTTGCCACTCAATCAGATCTTGCCTTGGACTCAGCCCGCGCTGCAGTCGAGTACCGAGCCGCTGTGCAACCATTTAGCTTGCGAAGACCTCCGCGGGTGTGTTGGGTACGCCGCGACGTGCGTGTTCGCATCGTTGGAACAGCACAAGATGGCGATGACCCACCATCATGCGATGGCGTCGTTGTCCGGTCCGCATCCCCAACAGGTGTCTCAGCCGCCACCACGGACGCGGTTGCCATCCCTTCCGTCGTTGTTGGCGCGCCAACCACAGACGACTCCCGTCACCAACGAGTTTGACGGCGGGTTTATTAGCCCCGAAGTGCACATGAAGAAGCGCAAGTTGATTCAAGTGCCTCAACTTAGGTCGTAGACTAGCCCCGTTCATTTCCCATCACACACATCGTTGTACGATTGCAACGATCCATCCACACGTATGTCCTATAGCATTATTTAGACTAATTTCAGTAGAGCCCTTTAGTATATTCTTCATGTGTCGACTCGCATGAGAAGTGCCAACGTTCGTTACTACAGTACTGCCCGCATCTTGCGCCTCCAGGACGTTCGTTGATCGCTTGCTCCCTGGCAAGAAGAGCCCCCAAAGTAGTTTTACCTTTCAACATTTATATGAAGCATAACGTGATTGAACAAAAATACAAAGGGTTCACTCGAATCGATACTAGAACCGAGTTAAAACCAAATAGTAGATACATACTCTGGCATTGAATACCTCTCAACATCAATACATTTCCTTTGGACAGTAGTGATAGAAAATGCTTATTTACATTGCCAAATAAATGAAATTGTATACTACTAGTATAGTACCGTAGTAACGTAATAATAGTCATTTTGAATGATATGAACAGTAAGTTACAGTTAGTTAGAGTACAGTGCAGTACAGTATGCCCGATCTACCGCCAAGGAACGATGACTGCGATGGACTCCATGGGAGCTATCCAACAGAGGGACGTACTGTATGCATGCTTCGTGGACTTGACAGTCGTTGAGCACTCCACCGACCCCGATTATTGCGTCAATGCAACTCAAAGGCGACTTTTTTTGTAACGGTCAAACGAGGCGGTTACAGATCTCTCGCCACGAGTGTCTTCCATCTTCTTCCGCGACCTCGACGCCGGTTGCTGCCGTCCATCTTGGTATATCCACACGAGACGGGCAAACATGCTGGAAAAATGGGTCGAGGGTTTGATCGTCGAGTACTTTTCGGAATGGCTCGAAGGGTTCGACAAGGACGGCATGCGCATTGGCCTCTTCAGCGGGAAAATTTGCTTTCAGAACCTCAAGTTCCGCAAGCAAGCGCTGGACAAGCTCAACGTACCCATCGTGCTCAAAGAAGGTCGGCTCGGATCGCTCAACGTCAAGGTGCCGTGGAAGCGGCTGTCGAAGGAGTCTGTGCATATCGTGCTGGAAGATCTGTACCTGGTCGTCGGGCCCTACCATGACGAGTCGAGCGAAACCCAGTCCACTGTGGACGATCGCGTTCGTCAGGCCAAGCAGCACGACATTCGGCTGCGCGAACTGCTTCAGTCCACGGCCAATGACGTGGATGGCTGCCTCGTGTCGCCCCCCACGAGCCCGAAAGCAGCATCGTCGCCGTCGTCATCGTGGAAGCAAAAGATGCTGAATCTAGTCTTGGACAACCTCACGTTTGAACTCAAACGCATCCACGTTCGATACGAAGACAGCTCGCTCATGGTGTCCGCTCGGCCAGTGTCGTTCGGTGTGTCCATCGACGAGCTCAAAGTCTCGACCACCAACGCCAACGGCCACGTAACGTTTATGGACCGGTCGACGTCGCACACGCCGTTTGTGCACAAGTTATTTGACGTGGTCGAGGGGTACATTTACTGGGACCTCCACAGCAGCCCACCAAGTACTACTAGTAATGCTGTTACTACTATCCCCACCACAACCCCGGCTTCTCCATCCAGATCGAGTTGTGCAGCAGCTGCTCCCTCCTCCAAGATGACATACCTTGTGGAACCCATGACCACGTCCATCAAGATTACAGAGAACCACGACGCAGCGTCCCATCAGTTCATTCCGCAGTACCGCGTGCATGTCGCCCTCCCGTCGCTGCGCATGACTATCTCCCCCAGTCAATGCAAAGACATGGCCAATGTCGTCGACTTTCTCGTCGGGCATGAAGTGTACTTGAAGCGCAGCCACTGCCGCAAAGCCCGCCCGCGGTGTTCGGTCCACGAGAGCCCCAAACGGTGGTGGAAGTACGCGATTCAATCGGTGCTGGCCCTCGAACACGACCCCCACAAGAGCACGTGGCGCAAGACCATCGCACTACTAGTTTTACGAAGCCAGTACATTTCGCTCTACATGCGCCTTCTCCCGCTCCTCGCGGCTGACAAGGCCGTGCCCGAAACGGACGCCCAGCAGCGCCGGATTCTGGAGGATGACCCACGGCTGTCCGCCGAATGCATCGTATTCTTTCGGGCGTGCGCGGTCGCCGAGCTCGACATGCAGTCGCACCGGCGCAAACAACTCGCCAAGTCGTCGGCGTCGTCCAAGTGGACCAGCATGCTCAAGAAACCCAAACCCACCACCCCCGTCCACTCACCCCCCCGGACAGGGTTCTTCTCTCCTAAAGTGACCGTCACCCAGCCCAGTTCACCGACCGTGTCCAGCAGCCATGCCCCTGCGGTGTCTTCCCCACGGCCTGTCCCTTCCGTCGCCACTCCGCCGTCGTCCCCCCATGTCCCCCTGCTCACGTTGGACCCGCTAGAGCGCCAACTCGTGTATGAAAGCGTGAGCCAGCAGTATTTCGACCCACCCCCTCTGAAGAAACCGCTCCAGGCAGCAGCTTCCCCGCTATCGAGTAGTGCCAACACTTCGTCCACGTCTCGAGCGGGCCAAGTGCTCGGCCTCGACGTCGCGATTACGGAGATCGTGTGCGCAGTGGCGAAGGAGCCCAAAGGGTCGTCCACGGACCGCAAAGAGTTTGTGCGTTTCCTTGTCACCGACTTGGCGTGGACGTACAACCAGCACATGCGGCTCCCCCACACGACTGGTCCCCCCAATCAAGTCGAAACGAGCACAGTGTTTCAGATCCGAGACATGCAATTGGTGGACGCCACGCAACCGACGGGGAGTCCGTTGGCGGTGATCTTTGGCCATGCCAAGAAAGCCAAGACCACGGCGCTCGTGGTGGTCAAGTTCCACCGCCGCCCCGCCGTCGACGCCGCCCTGGATGTTGCCATTGACGCGTGCAGTTTGCTGTACCACAAGACTGCGTTTGACAAAATATACAAGTACATCACCCCCGACCAAAAGCACTCGAAGGTGTGTGTATCAGACCCAACGACGACCTCCTCCCCCAACAAGGCGGCCGAGCCATCTTTGAACGAGGCCGAGCCAGCCGCCTCCGCCTTGACGACTCCGCTGCGGCTGACGGTCCACATCACCGACGCCACCTGCAGCATCGCCGGCGAAGTGTCGGCCAAAACTCATGATAGTTGTCCATTTGTAGTGCTGCACGTGACCAACATACACGTGCGATCGATGGACGTGAGCTCGCAAGTCGACGCGAGTGTCGACAGCATCGATGCTTTTCTACTCGACCAAGCGCACGTCGCCAATATCTGGGACGACCCGTCGCTGCAGACCAGCAGCCGCATCGTCAAAAAGTTCAAAGGCGACGGGAGCGTGCACCGAGACCACGTGTGCTGGACCTACACGGTGCGCCTGTCGTCGTTCGATGCCAGCGTGTCGGAGACGCAAGTGCGTCAACTGATGCAAATCGCCGCGTACTTGAGCCGACCGTCGGCTTTGTCGTCCGGATCGGGGGGTGCGCCGCAGCCGCTTCCCACTTCCCGCGCCGTCGCGATTGAGATCGCGATCGTGGTGCCGGTGGTGTCGGTCCGATTTGTTGGCAACGAACGGCTGCGAAGTGGTCTCTTGATCGAAGGCACGTCCGTGGCCACAACGGCCAAGTGCATGCGGGAGCTCACGTCCATCCATTTCACTGTCGCGACGTTTGTGGCCACCGAAGCCATGACACCTACCGCCCACCGTCGGACGTACTCGTTTGGGCGGGCGCTGATACATCTGCCGTCGTCCATGACTCTCTTCGCCGTGCTCGGACGAGAAGCCCCGCCGACGCTCCGCGTGGACATGTCGCACCTCCACCTGTGTTGGCACTACCACGTGATTCAGGATCTGCTGGCGCTGGTCGTGGCGCCGCTGCCGCTACCACCCGTGGTGCCGTCCACGGCGCTGTTTCTGCATGTCCGGGTGCATGTAGGCTCATGGGAGTTTGTGATGAATCCGACAGGGGACACAGACATGGTCGTGACTGGCCACGACGTCGAAAGCACCGTCGAAGTATTGGAAAACGGCGACGTGTTGGTCGATGCGGCCGTGACGAACGTCGAGATGGGGACGACGACGGCACATGCATCAACTTTGTCATCGTCTGTAGCTCAAAACGATGCCGAGAGCCCCGCGATAACAACGCATGATAAACCTCACAAGCGCGTTCTTGTCACGTTACCACACACGAGCACGGTGCGGTACGAAGCCAGCGGAATGTACGCGCTGCAGGACCGGGATGGTGCGGCGGCCTTTCTGGACCTGATCGTGGCCAATGCACGCGTTACGTACGTTCATGGCCTGTATATGATGCTCGCAGGGTACATGGGGACGTACATCACGGAGTTGTTTACGTGGCTGTACTTGGCTCGCGAAGGTACCCCCGGCAAGACGACGATGGATCCGGCATTGTTGCGGTTGAAGGTGCAAGGGACAGTTGACGACATCACTGTGTGCTTTCCCTCGTCGCAGGAGGCTCGTGATGAGGCAAGCGGACGGGGCGTCGAGTTGGTGGCAACCAGCGTTCGATTGCACTCGAGTCGGTACTTGGACACCCCGTACGAGCAGCTGACGGTGGACGTGGCGTCCGTCGTGGCGGCGCCGTGGTGGACGGACGACAGCGTGTCGGTGCGCGTGCAGCATGTGCTCCAACTGGCACAAAACCGCCAGCTCATCACTGTCCATGTGCCTACTTTGCACGCAGCGCTTCACGTCCGCGCATTGGAGGAAGTCCTGACTGTCGTCGCGACGAGTTCCATGGCAGAAGGGGGTGTTGACTTCTCAGTGGATAGACCGCTTTTGGCCCTGGGAACGCCGTTATTACCGCCCGTCGTGGGAGTCGAAACGACCATGTCCATTGGTGTGGATTCATTCGAAGTGCAAACTGATGTGATTCCTTTGTCAAAGGCAAGTACGTCGACCCGACTGAGACTGGACGCGCTGCATGTGACAGTGCACGTGACGTCGACGAGTCATACTACGGTGGACGTGACGTGGCAGTGTCTCGAGCTGGCAGATGCCCACCAGCTGTGCCAGGTGCGGACGGCGGGACGACCCCGAATCGAGTTGGAGGTGGAACCCTCGGGCCAGAAAACCCTCGACGTGTCGTTGGATGGGTTGCATGTGGTTCCAGATGTAAAGGTGTTGGGGGAGTGGGTGGCATTTGGTCAGATGCTTGCTGCGTGCGCCAGTGCAGCTACCCCTTCCAAGGTGACGTCGACGTCATCCGCACCGTTGGCATCCGATCCGTTGTTGCTACACCCGTTGCACTTTCATATCAAGATCCACGCCGCACAGGTTCAACTGCACTCGACTGTCGAGTTCCAACAGAGGCAATTCCTCGTGCTACATACCGGCGTCAGCATCACATTTCACAAAGCCATCGTTCGCGTCGAAGGCCGAGGAATCGCCGTCGTGTTGGCGACCGAGTGGCCCCTTCCGTCGTCGCTGGTGCTGCCGGACGCCCTGCACTTGACCCTTCCAAACGGTCGGGCGTTGTGTGTGCCGTTTCAAGTGGACATTGACGCGGCGTCGTCAGCGCTGCAGGTGGTTCTGTCCCCCATCGACCTCGTGCTCAGTCCATCAGATCTGTGGCTGGTGTACGCCACGGGCATCAAGTATGCTGGTGCGTTCGGGTCGTCCACAGAGCCTTTGTCGTTTGGTGCATCGTCAGCATTGCAAGACTACTTTGTCAGTATGGTGGTATCGCAAGCGTCTGTAACCCTCGTCGCCCCCGACGGCACCAACAGCCCCCCGACCGACCAAACAGGCGGAGGACACCTCGTGCCCAAGATTCGCCTATATGGCCATCGCGCGCTGTTCAAACACTCGTGCAAGTCGGCTGCGACGACGTCCCAGTCCACAGACTGGAGCGTCACGTTCACGGACGACGCATGCGACAGCGTGGACGAAGGCATGAGCGTGTGGTGTTTTAACGGGGCGTTGGGGGTGTGGGAGCCGTGGGTGGAGCCGTGGGCGTTCCTGCTGTCCATGGTGCAGACGGTGGAGGACGACACGACGATTCACCGGGTTTGTTTTCACGGGTCCAAGCAGCAACAGTGTCGCATGAACGTATCGACTAGTGTCCTGGACTGCGTGGGGGCAATTGTCGTGCCGTTCCTGGCGTTGCTTGACAAAGAAGAAGAGTCCAAGACTGGTCTTGCTGCACCTACAGCCGACGTTGTCGCAGAGGACAGATCCACTCGGGATGACCTCCATGATGCAAGAGGACAACCGAGCAAGCCTGCAACGGCGTGCTGCGGAGTCTTTCTCTACAACGATACGGCGCTCGAGCTGGAGTACCAAGTAAACGACAGCGGAGATGCCAAACACGTGGTGCCCCCGCACACCCAGTCGGCGCTAGCCCTGCCCTGCCAGCCGCTTCTAGTGACGGACCACACCATCAGCCTCAGCTGGAAGCACACGTGGCTGCCGCTCCACGACGTCCGGCTGCACGCATTCAGTCAATCCGTGGTCGTTGTGCCCGCGATCAACAACAACAAGCAGGTCATGCCCTTGTTGTTGGACGTGGAAGCCCGCCACGGCCAACGGACGCTCACCATTTCGTCGATCGTCAAGGTACAGTATAAGGCCGATAACGTCAGTGCTAACCAACATATTTCAAATGGACGACGACTAGGTGTACAACGACTGCTCGGTGCCGATTCGAATTGGATGTATGCGCGACGGCAGCGCCATTGTCGACGCCGGTATATATATATATATATATCGTTTTGTGTATACTTGTTGTAATAGTCGTAGATCCCACAACCAGTGCAGGGTTGACCAAACTAACTATGGCGTAACTGGCAGGCATGGTGGCGCCGCTTGAAAGCAAAGGGCTGCCCCTGGAAATGTGCGAGTCACTGCACGGTCTCCGCCTCGTGGTTGGTCCTGTGGCCCCCACTTTGACTGAACCTGGACAGAAAGTGTACCAGTGGAGTGAAGCATTTGCGATCGACTCAGGGGAGACGTCGCTGGTTGCAGCATGTCCGCTCGCGGTTCTCGACACAAAGCACTGTCTGTGCATGCCGTCGTTCAGCACGACGTCACCGCAGCTGTCGTCTACATCCCAGCTGTGCAGTCATGGCAAAATGTACTTCAAAGTCGTCCTAGAAATGAAGACGGGAACAACTGGTCTATCTTTTGCGTCCGTGCGGGTGTTAGCGCCGTGCACGATGGACAACCAAAGCCCTGTGCCGCTATCGCTGTTGGTGTTTACAACGAAAAAGAAAAATTCGAGTACGCCGACCAAAGGGGGGGGGGGTCCCTTGCTCGACGAAGAGATCGAGCCCATCCAACTGCACCTTGTCACATCCACCGTCGTGCCCCCCCACTCGAAAGTGCACTTGTACCACGCGTCGTTGCAGTTCAAAACGTACGCGGCAATGGCCCTGGCGCCGCACCAGTGGAGCCAACTGCAGTCCATGGACAGAGAAATCGAGTCAATTGTAGCGTTAAAGGATCGTCAAAGCCGGATTCACGCGGTGAATTGGCACTCGACGACGCTGCATCACCAGCTGGCCGCGACCGTGTGGCCCACATACGTGCTCAAGGACGAGTCCAAGCTGCACCTACTGTTTGACGTGGAGCTCACGGCGAAAAAGTCGCTGTCGTCGATGCTGCACCTATCCAACTCGAAAAAGTACTCGTCCAGAGATAACCCCTTGTCGTGTGCCACGGATGCGTTGGAGACGGATGTGATCGAAGCGACCCTTGAAGTGCTATCTGAGATGATGGCGACGACTCCCCCGGTACTACGATTTAGTTGGCTTGTAGAGTAGCTTGGGTCGATGCTGTGTGACAAGGTTGGGTTTGGGGGATATGCGACTGTGTATATGGTGGTTGTGGGTGCATTTGTGCTTTACATTTCTCATGTTTGCGTGGTTATATTAATATATATAGGCCTCGGACGACCCTTCTAAAGTCGACACCACGGAGGATGTTTATCCGTATTTATTGTCTGGCACGTCGCACGTCACCATTCGACTCGATCCCGTTCGCGGCATGCGCACGTCCACCGCCGCCATCCACCTCGAAGCAATCAGCGACTCGGTGCAAAACTGCCACCGCCTCTTCTCCGACGCGCGCAAAGAGTGGCACGATCTCGGCGTCCGGATGACGCTGACTTCGCGGGCTAAGATCGTCACCATCCACCCGCGATACATGGTTTTGAATGCGACGCCGATTCCGTTCCTGTTGTGCCCCACCGCGCTCGTCAATAAGACTGCCGCCGCTGCCCCGCCGCCGCCATCAGGGGACCCCCCCCGAACGTCGTCGTTTTCTACACCTCGTCAAAACAACGCGACGGACCGGGTCGTCGGCGCCCCCCCCGCCGGCATTTGGACGTTTGCCCCGAACGCCCCATTCACGCCGTTCCACTGGTCGTCCATGGCCGACCCCACCGACTATTCTGTGCGAACCAAGCCAGGGGAGGTAATATATAATGACATACATGTCGTTCAAGCGAGGGAAAGTAAGGACAGCTACCCCTCCTCCTTGTTCCGTTGAACAGGACCAAAGAATAGGGACAGTTGATATTCTATGGGTGTGTTTCTAGTCGGCTGGGTGGAAGTGGAGCGGCAAGTTCAATTTGCATCAAGTGGGTGAGACCGCGCTGAACGTGATCAACAAGGCCACGGGTGAGGTGCATGTGGTGCGTATCCACATTCGCGTGGTGCTGGCGACGCAGATCTGGGTCGTCGTGTCGTTGGAAGGGGAGGCATCGCATCCTCTGTACCGCCTAGTGAACCGCACATCGATGCGGCTGCAGTTCTGGCAGCAGTTTGACATGGACCCGGGGTACGTCCGGGAGGTGGGGGCGATGGCGGACGTGTGGTTTGGCTGGGACGAACCGTACGCGACCGACGACCGAACTGTGATTGTGAGTGTACCAAGCGAGTCCAAGGCGGCGGCGGCGCGTGTTGTGGTCGATCAGATCAACGACATGGTGCAGACAATGCAAGTGGGTGCCGTGGAGTTGTACGTGCAAGTGTATTTGGACGGACTCACCAAGGTGCTCGACGTGAGTGACCGCCGGTCGACAAGGGACACCCTCATGCGGATTGCGGCAACGGCAGCCCCGACAAACATCCGGTACGTGGTGGACCTGCTGCTGCCGTCGCTCGTGCTGGCACTGGTCCACGGACAGGGGGAGGTGGTTGTTGTGACCATCGGCGACAGCTCCGTCATTGGCGGGTACACCCCCGACGGCAATGAGATTGAAGTCAAGGTGCAAAGCGTCCAAATCGACAACCAGCACAGCAAGGCGTGCCCAGTGTTGTTTGCCCCGAGCAAGTATGGGATGTATATAATATATACACATATGACGTGGACTGAGGGCGGCGTTGGGTAGGGATGACGGGGGTGGGGGGGACAAAGGGGTTTCGAAACCCAAAGAGAATGCGATACTGAATGCGCCAGACATGGCGCCGTTTCTTCACGTGTCGATCGTGCGGTTGTTTTACCACCCTGACATTGAATTCTTCAAGGTCTGTACAAGATGACGTTATCCCATCATGGGTGGGATGTATGTGTGACGTGGTTTTGTAGTACTTGTCCGTGTTAATGCAGCCCGCGACGTTGCAGTTGGACGCGTCCATCTTGTTTACGCTGGCGACGATGGTGTCGGACTGGCTCAAGGTCGTCATAGCGTACTTCCCTCGACTGTTTGTGGACAAACCTGTGACGACGTGCGTGGCGCACAAGATGCAGAGCGAGCCCCGCGTGTACTTTGAGACGCTGCAGCTGCATCCGCTCAAGCTGTGTGTGACGTTTACCCAGAGCACGTTGCCATCTCAGGTGTGACAACGTCATTCATGATATTATCGTTCTTTTACCCCAAATATCGACTTTTGTGCTGATTCTTTGCCAAATCTATCGATCGATTGTTTGTACTACTACTGACGCATTGTGTATGTAAAGATAGATCGTCCAGTAGTATCGTACGAATTCCAGTGTCACACTAATTCGGTGTTGAAGAGTGGATCATTTGATTGGTCACTTGATTATTCGTGTTGTGGGTTTTGATTGGTCGTATATCGATTGTCTGGATTTGGTGATTCTGCGAATTTCGATTAATCGACAATATGTCGAATTTCGAATAATCGACAATATGCCATCGTAATGACATGTTGGTCTAGGCTGAAGACGTGATGGCGGTAGTACCGGGTATGTTTCGCATTTTGCAAACGCATTTGGCCAACATTGACAACGCCCCTCTCCACTTGAATGCTTTGGTATGCGTCCCCATATACTACTAGTACTAGTACTTTATATCTGGCGCCGTTCTATTATTGGTAAAGTACTTGAATATCATTAGCACATTTTCCATTCGTACACGTCGCTGGCGCTGTTGGTGTCGTCCGTGCGCCAACACTATACGAGCCAATCGTTGCGGCAGATTTACTCGTTGATTGGGTCGGCCGAGATTCTAGGCAACCCCCTCGGGCTCGTGTCCAACTTGGGTATGGTGTAATGACGTCATCCAAGGTGTGTGTGACGTTATCCGATGACGTGAGCAGGGTGCGGCGTAAAGGACTTTTTCTACGAGCCCGCAGCCGGCATGGTGCGCGGCCCAGGGCAGTTTGTCAAAGGGCTAACCAAGGGCACGGAAAGCCTGGTGAAAAATTCCGTTTACGGCACATTCAACGCCGCGAGCAAGCTCACGGGCAGCATCTCCACGGGTCTGGCCACGTTGTCCATGGATAAAACGTACATTCAGTCACGGATCAACCGACCCAAGAAGGATGGACCAACGAATGTGGGCGCGGGGCTGCTGCTTGGCACCAAGCAACTTGGACAGGTACGCAAAGATAGATATTTTTTTCGAATTATAACAGCATCGAATATGGGGCAGGGCATCCTGGCGGGGGTGTCGGGGATCATTACACAGCCAGCGATGGGCGCGTACCACAATGGCCTGACGGGGTTTGTTGAGGTGGGAAATAATATTACCATATCACTATAATGTGTTGGTTATTATACGGGAACGTAGCTAGCTAGCTACCCTCGATTGTGTATTTGCTTCTTTTGGAGTGAGATACAAATATATACCAGTATATATATCTAGAACAAGCCTATGGACTATGAATATATATATATATATATATCATTTCAAAAGAAGAAATACATGTGCAATATGGAATCATTTTGGAAGGATTGAAGAAATTATGTATCATTCCAAGTACAGCATGTATATATATATATTGCTAAAGCGGCGAAATTCTCATACTCGAGTGGCTGTCTGTACCTAGGGCGTTGGGAAGGGTATTCTGGGTGCGGCAGTGAAACCCACGGCGGGGATATTGGATTTGGCCGCGCAAACGACTGCCGGGATCACGTACTCCGCCGCATCTTTCGACAAGAAACCCAAGCTCACACGCGTGCGGCTGCCTCGCATGATGACAACAGCCGACAAACGACTGACAGTACGTTCAATACTTCAGCTATAGTTGGCAGCAAATAGAAACAAAGTCCAGTTGACATAAGGGATGATATTGATTGACTATATATATGTCGCTGGCTTGGTTTGGTCGACATGTCATGTGCTTTGACTTGTGAGTGTGATGACGAAATAGATGTACTCGGCTCAAGAGGCGTCGGTGGCGTGGTGGTTGTCCAAGTTGCCAGCTGGTACGTTGAGTCCGTCGGAGCAGTACGACACGCATGTGCTGCTCCCGTCGAACCGCGCGCTGGTGGCGACGTCGCATCAGCTCATGGCGCTGGACATGACGGCCAAGCCGCGGGTGCTATGGGCGTACCCGGTATGGAATGTCCGCAGCAGCCACAGCACGGACGACAGCGTCCAGCTGTGCATTTCCCACGGTGACGACATTGGTGACAATAAACTCGTCACGGTGCAGCTCAACTTAACCGGAGACGACCGAGACCGCGTCGAGGCTGTGGTGTGCAAACTCGTGAGTCGTCGTCACCGCCACAGCGACCCGCCATCAAAAGTTGTGTAGCTCGTTGAGTATGAAAACTACTGCAATATCAATGGAAGTCACGATGCAAGGATGTATGGTGTCGTAACATCATGGAGTGTAGTAAACTAGACGCAAATTATTAGGTGGATAATGTAAATGATTAGGTTAGAGCACGAGGATGGAGGGCGGTAGGTTGTGAGTCGAGTGCCATGTACATGGCATAGTCGACAATGGTGTGAGCCGGGCGGAGCTTGGACCTGTCTTCGTGGGCGTACGCCCCACGGATAAACGCGGCTTTGCTGAATCGATCGTTGTCTTGCCACGTATGAAGGTGCGCGTGTCGAGAAGGGGGGTCGGATGATGTGGTGGGGAAGTCTAGCATGTCTTCGTCCTTGGCAACCCCAAAGTCGCGGGTGCAGTGGTTGATGGCGATGTGGCCTGCGTACATGGACACGACGCCGATGTGCCACTGCGGCCAGCCCTTGATGCCATATTCAGGGCTCTTCTCTTCGTCCGTAAACTCGTTTGCGTACAAGTACTGCATCACAGACATGGACAAGTTGGCACACGTCCGCACAAGAGACGTGGGGCCGTACCATGTGGACCCCACGTTGTCCAAATTCATCGTGGTCAAGTTGAGCGACGAAGTGATGGACGCTAGGCGGTCGCCGGTCGTGAAGCCCAGACCCAAGTACGACCCCTCGCCCACGACCATTTTGGGTGGCCTCCACGTGGCAAACGCTGGGGTCAGGAACGTGTCGACGTCAGTACGAAGGACCCAGTCGTACATGTCGAGGTCGGTCCCGTTCAACCCGACGACGTTCACCGAGTCAGCAAACTCGTACGGAAACGCGTCCGAGTACACGCTCGTGTACGTGGGGTGGAGGATGCACATGTTGGCGTCGTCCCGGGACGTCCGCCGCGATGTGGCGCTGCAATTGAGCGCTTCCAGGGCGGGCGAGTTGCCGTCGCTGTACACGACAATGTCTGTGCGCCAAGTCGGCGGCTCGGCCTTTTGCATTTCGAGCCACGACCGACGAAACCACCGGAACTCGATTTCGAATTCGGGCTCGTGCGACGGGAGGTAGAGCACCGCAGCGCGCACAAATGACGACGCGCCCCCTGACCCGGCGATGGCGCTGATCCACGAGAACGGATCGTAACTAGAGATGAAGTGGCTAGCGGAGGTCGAGTCGCCAAAGATGTGCTTGTGCCACGACCTCACCGCGTGATGCACTTGAGCAACGTCCACGTCAAACACGTAGAAGCGTGCGGCGAGTTGCACGATCATGAGGACGAGAACTCCGACGACAATGCGCCGCATGGTCCAAGGACGACCACCTCGGACAGGGGCTGCGGTGTCCTCTAGCAGGGTGTCCGTCAGAATCGGCGAGGACGGCTCGTCCTCGGTCGTGGGCATCAGAAGTGCACTTGTGAATTGAGTTGACCATGTCAGATTTAGTTTTACCCTCTGGTAAAGGGTAGAAGTAACGGGAAAGGACTTGCAATAATATAATGCCATTTTCTCTATTCGAGTTAGATATACAGGAAGTCGCGCCGTTTCACTGTCAAAACTGAGCAGTTCCGGATATTTCATTACTTTTGCGGATGCAATATTTTTATTGAAGTTTTTGTGGTATTACCGGTAATACCGTTACCAGTAACTCGGACGACATGTCGACATGCGCATAAAACGTTATCGAAAATGGTCGAACTTTGATTTTGACGCTTTTCTCGAGCTGTGTAATACTTAGAGAGCAATACTACTCGTACTATAAGATAGTTCATTACTAGCTCAGCCTATGCAGCATGGTCTGTGCATACACGACTCTCTCTGGTATGAGGCATCTTACCCGCATGTACAGTACTGCACATGCTTATTCTTGAAATATACGTATATAACCAACTTGGCGAGTTCCCACGAAGTTGTCTTTCTCTACAGCTGTTGATTCACGCGCCGTGCAATAAGGTGTTCTTGATAGTATTGGTTGTTGTTATGAGGAATGGAGAGTTCCGTGACCCGTTGCCTAGTATCATTGAGAAGTCGCTGACCTGCATCGCGCCTTTCCCGCATGTACAGCATGCACAATCTGCAGGATGTAAGCATTCGTCGAGAAATCTGCACATTGGGGTATTGTCGAGTTGTGAGTGGTTGAAATTATTACTAGTATCCCTTTAGCCAACGAAACACGACACATGAGTTGGTACAGCCAACCAACTTTGGAGATTACAGTACAGTAGTTAGTAAACTTACTACGTAGTATGTGGGGTGTGATCCAGGCCCACCCTGAAACAATGTAAACTTCAATGCAGTGTTCCCAAATTGCCAGAATTTTGAATGGAAGGGAAAAAATAATAATAATTTTAAATAGCTGTAAAAACGATAGCTCAATTTGACGCTTCACTTAAGCTTGGACGCAATTGCACTTCGTCCCGATATGGTTTGGTTACCCCAAATTTCTAACGTTATGCGAATCAAATAGGACAATGAGAAGTTGTGTATATTAGCTTCCCGGTAGGTAGTGTACAGTAAGTACAAACAGTGATGACATCGCTGTAGTAAGTCTGCATCCAAGGGGTGGTTTACTGTGGGTTTAAATTAACCAAATATGCACAATATCCTCAGTAATTATCAGTCATCACATTAACGTTAATGTAGAAAGTTGGAGACAAACGATGTGCTGGCACTCTACACACTCTTCGATTCGCAATCGTCCCAACATCACACAGAAATTCGGTCGATACATTACTATTTTAATAGTAATGTATCGACCGAATTTCTGTACTACCAGTAGTACATTGTACTATTAAAATAGTACAATGTATTAATACTAGTACTATAATATGTATTAACTGTAAGCCATCGGTTACGTGACAACCGAAGTTCGAAGGCACGTTCCTGACACAAACAGTCGTTTCGGATTGCGTAGAGTGCCAATACATCGAAGTTCGAAGCTCCAATGAAATGATATCATGCCAACCTGTACGCCACTTCACAAACATCCACACCGCTAAAGGTGCTGCTGCTGTCCATGGAACGTCCTCCAGCAGTCGTCGTCACACGCATGGCACAAACGCAATTAATCAAGCCAGCATCTGAAGGTAAGTCGCTCGGTTGCTCTACCTCTCCTCACTCCAAGCTTTGCTTGCGCAGCTGCGCCGTACGGCACCTTTGTCCCCACGCTAGTAGTAGTACGTACTGTACATGCCTTTCCCGACGCGACTCAATGCATCGCTGTAGGACAGCACTGTCGCCAGCACCAAGTGGGTCATGGTCGCCATACTATCGATGCTGTCGTGCTTGAATCAAGCCATTTGCTACACATATGCCCCAGTCTCGCATTTTGCCGAACAAGGGTGGCACCACACGGTGACATCTCCGAGAGATGGTCATGTTGATGTGTAGAAGTTTCTCACTGGGTCGATTGGTTGATAGATCACGTGCACGACGCTCATCACAGTGTACTTTGTCGCATACATCCCGTTCGCGTTTATCGGGTCTTGGATCATGGACCACCGAGGCCTTCGCTTTGGGGTATAACCTCACTCACGACCATTTCTATGACGTTTTAATGTTCGACCACTCTATGACGTTATCAATGCCGTTATAGGTTCTTTTGGGTGCGGGACTGCAAGCCGCTGGCGCGTCGTTGCGTGTCGTTGGTGACTGGATCGACCCTTCGTACCAACTGTACTTCCTCTTTGGGGGTCAAATGCTGGCTGCCGTTGCAATGCCGTTTATGGTACGTCATTTTTTTTCCCATTTTCCATATCAGCATGCACACTGAACGATACATAAACTCGAGATTGACGCTCGTTTTGTAGGTAAACTCGCCGCCCATGTTGTCTGCGCTGTGGTTTCCGCCGTCGCAACGGGCCATGGCGACGTCTGTAGCCGTCAACTGCAACCAACTCGGCATTGCCTTGGTGTACGCAGCTTGCTGTTCTCATTGAGTACTTCGCCTGACATCGACTTGTTCAGGTACATCTTGTGCCCATTAGTGGTAACGTCTGTCACCGACATCCCAAACTGGACCTTGCTGATTGCCGCTCTTTCCATCGCTGCATTCGTGGTGACCATCTTCTGGTTCAAATCGTCTGCCAAGTTCCTCAACGTTGACGACGACGTGTCCTACGACTGGCACCAGTGGCTCAACGCGTTCCACCACGACGGGTTCTTCCTCACCGTGTTTGTCTTTGCCGTCGCGGAGACCGTCACGAACGTCCTGTCGTCGCTGCTCAACCACATCCTCCGCGCCGATGTCTTCACCAAGGTACACCTTATTTCGTTCCTTATCTCGTTCCTTGTGGATAATATGTTCGATTGGTCTGATTGTTGTTTACTTGCATGTGATTGGTCAGATTGAGATGGAACTTGTTGTGGGATTGGTCCGATTGAAGTTGAAGTTGTGTATAATTGGCCAGATTGAAATCGAACTTGTGTGTGATTGGTCGGTTTCTTGTGGCGGATTGTGGATTATTGAAGGCGGTGATCAGTCAATTTACTATGAATGTAGGCGCAAAAAGGGCTCATTGGTGCTGCGTTCATTGTCAGTGCCTTGGTTGGCGGTCAAGTTGTCAGCGGATACATCGATGGCACACAGCTGCACAAAGTGGCGTTGGTCGTGTGTCTTGTCGTCACCGGTATGTATTAGACCATCAGTATTATCATTCAAGATGGGTGACGACAATTGCATAGGCGTGAGCTTGGTGGCATTTCACTTTGCTGCGTCAGCAGTGTTTTCCGGTCAAATGTATGTGACCATGGCGTGCCTCATGGTAGCGGGGCTGTTCCTTGGTCCTCTGCAGCCCATCTCACTCGAGCTCGGTATGCATGATCTTTATCGTCCATAATGGTTCATATCAATGCACGTGGCTGCTAGGGGTCGAGTGCGCTCACCCGACTACCGAAGCGACGGTCGCGGCCCTCCAGCAACTTTGCGGCAACTTCCTCTCGGCCGTGCTAGTCCCCGTCCTCGGCAGTATCCAGCATGCCGCGGATGAAGTGCATGCGCAGCAAGCCGCCGGTCACGAGGCGTCGTACTGGATGGAAACTTTCATCACACCCGAAGTCGTGTTGAGCGTGCTTGTGTTTATCGTGGCGTCGGTCTTTTGCGGCTTGTAAGCAACTATCTCCATCATCGTTTGACCGTTCGAGTAACTCATGGCGCTCGTTTGTGTGTGCAGCGGCGGCAAGTTCAAACGGTCGGCGCTGGAAGGCCAACATGGGTTATAAAAGTGTATGCGAATGGTCGCCAATTCGACAGCAAGGCCCAATTGAAGGCTCAAATCCTACAATCGTGGGCCAAGAGAGTACTTATCAACCCTAGTTGAAGGTATGCCTACAAGAATGGCCCAAGTTATCCTTTGTCGTGGACAATCAATTGATAAATAGAAGTTATCCTTTGTCGTGGACAATCAATTGATAAATAGATGTTAATCAAAAAGTGCGTCTATAATTTCTTTTCAGTCATTTTTTTGAAAATTGTAGATTTCTTGAGAATTGAGACTGTGCCCAACTCCTTTTGCGGGCCAAGTTTTGTAACAGTTTCAAGTGAACTGAGAGATAGTGATCCACAAAATAGTACGGTACTCCTTTCAAACTGGAAAAATCTAGGGCGCGTCACTAATTCTTTTCGGACGTATCCAATCAACGTGCGATTAGTATGTACTATTAATAGTAGTGTACTACTACTACGTTAGTACTGTACAACCATGGCCTGCCACACTAAATATAGTACTACAATTATTATATAATACCTGGTACTATTTGTATACTACCAGGTCATAGACTCCAGAGCTCAGAGTCAGGACGATGCGAGGACTTGGCCAAACTGTAATTTCCAGTACTGTATTGGAGATTCGGTATGATTTTCTGGACCCTGTTCAATCGAATCTCGCCGAGCGAATCGAGCACCAATTTCTCCCATTGGTCAATCCGAAATTACTTGTCGCTGATTGGCTACAATCGAGTTTCTACTGGAAAGTGCACAGTGGATATTGACCAATCAGACGTCTCGGCTCTATTTGTGGTCGATTGAACGAACCATGCAAAATTGGGAAATTTGAAGAAAATCGACAATAACTCCAGCACCACATTTCTACAGTGTAGTGTCAGCTGCGACCGTTGATCATCCACAGAATTACAACATATTCGTCTCACGGTCAGGAGCGGGTTCATTCTGACGTCGTCGGGTTTCGAATAAGCAACGACGATAGACAAAGTAATTAAAATTATATTTTTTCTTCCGACATACTGGTAGTGTTGTGGAAGTATGAATAAATAGCGCCCTATTATCACACCAATGGTAATCTCACGTGGGGCTTGGGCAAGGAAGGGCGTGTCGTACAGACGGCCGACATATGGCCAGCACTAGACATACACGACACTGCGCTCCACTCGGAGCTTGGTTTTGCTTGTCGGCTTCTGGAAATCGATATGGCTGATCCCTTAGCCTCGAAACTGGACGGGTTCAGTGGATGACTGCATAAACTCGGACGCCATGAGCTGCTTCATGGTCATGCGCTTGGCCGGGTTCACTTCCAGCATGCGCTCCAGCATGTCCGTAACATGGTCGGGGAACAAGTGGTCCATATTCCACCATGCGAGCATGCATCCGAGCCCGTTTTCTTGAAAATACTCGAAGGTCGGGTCGTCGACGTTGGCCTTCTTGAACAGCGGGGTGCCCGTGATCATAATGAACAGCATGATCCCGAGCGACCACACGTCGGCCGGCCCGGGCGCAAAGCACGCCTTGAGGTACATTTCCGGCGCCATGTAGAAGAACTTGCCCACAGCGTCCACCTTGACCTTGTTCAAGTCGGCGGCCAGCCCAAAGTCGCACAGCTTGCACTCGCTCTGGCTGTTCACGAGTACATTTTCGAGCGAGAGGTCGCAGTGCGCGACGCCGCGGGCGTGCATGAACGACACCGCGCTGGCGATCTGGAAAAAGAACTCTTTCGATTGAGGGAGCGACAGCCGTCCACTGGGGCAGTTGATCACCAGGTCAAACAATTCGCCCTGGGAGCAGTATTCAAGCACCAAATGGTCTTGACCGTTCTCCTGGAAATCCTTCAACAACTGCAGAATGTTGGGGTGGCAGCCGCGGTCGCTCAGCTGGCGCATGACCTTGCGCTCCATGGCGGCATCTTCGTGGACCGCATGGTTGCCCTTGATGGACCGTTTCTTTGCGATCGCCTGCGTCGACATGCACTTGACGGCGACTTTGGCCATCGTGTTGTTGTCCACGCACAGAAGAACCTTGCCGTAGATGGCGGGGGCCAACTGCTTGATGATCGTGTAGTGAGCAAGAGACATGGAAGATGGAACGAACACTTCTACCGCCGTTGACCGAAAGTTGAAAATGAAGCTTTCTCTCTTTCGACAACACGGTACACTCGGACAAAATGCAACGAAAATCCAGCGATGCCATTGGCCCGTGCCACTTGAAGTTGGGCCACGTTTTCTGTAACCAGCATATCTTTACCTAAAAATATGACCACGTCATGCTGAGATTTGAGAGACTGGAGCTGTGACGAAATGGGGGCAGTGAAGCTACAAGGGCTGGCTAACAGAGAGCTATGGAGAGCGCATCATGTATGTATGGTACAAGTACTGTAGCTGACGTGAACTAGTATGTACTACAACTGTACGGTAGTACTAGTGTATAGTACTCGAAGTACACCGCATGTCGCGATTGCAATTTCTTGTGGGTTTCAATCCAACCCATACTTGCATATACAAATTGCCATAGAACATTGAAGCATTTGTGCAGCCCAGAAGGCCGATTTTTCATACGACGACGCATTTGTCGTATATGATCTCATGTTAGTTTAATATGAGTAATGTAGTACGACGAAGCGTTTTGCAGTGAAGCATGTGATATATGACGTCGTCGTTCTCAGACAGGCTCCATGTCGTAGCCGTAGCCGGTGGTGATTGGCTCGCGCATACAGTACAGTACTACTTCGAAGTACTACGTACTCCGGAGTACATATTATTATAACGTAGTACCAGTACTGTACTACGTAGTACTTCGAAGTAATTAGGATGCTATGGTGCACGTCATCTATAAACTACCAACTTTTCACAAAATTTTCTGACTTCTATTTCATATTCATTACTCAAAATTGCAGCAAATTGAGACGTATAATCGTCAGATCTCAATGTGGTGAAGAAATTCTACGTCTCAGATTCAAATTTGGTGATGAATTGGTCCAGAAATAGATATTTAACCTAGTGGTATTTTACATGGGCGCTTGGATATGGCCATAGGGGTGGCCGCTCAAATGTATCTTGATTTTTGTATGTGACTCTTATCCGTATTTAATATCCGGAGGCAAGGGGGACCTTTAACCTCCCACTCCAGTGATAAAACGCATGAAATCGGTATTTAACGTATCTGGATTTTGGGTTTAACTACATTAATTGCACGTTAAATAATAAAACCTCCACTCTTCAATTTGGCCAGTTGGAAGTTTTTAGATGAAGTGCACCATATGTGTCGACATTCGGGCTGAGCTCCTTCGACGGGGAATACATGTAATGATGTGCACAAGAACGTCGTGGCAAAGACGTCTTAACGTCATAAGGAACGGTAAATATGTGTGTGAGTTACACCACCAGCAAATGCATCCACAAAGCAAACCGTATGGTCTCGCTCGCGCTTACGGTCGTCGGTCTCACCTAGCTTTTCACTACTGTACGTATCGAAGTGTTCTTACCGTGGAGCTATAAGTCCCAAGTGGCGCACCTTGCATGCCAAACACTGGACTTCAGTCGCCATTATAGATAGACGCACACAAACCCATACGTGGAACCTGCAACGAACAGTGCAAAACTTCTGACGTTTGGTCTGTCGTTGCCCAGACCAAGTTATCCAGCCATAAAGGCTTCGAACACTACTGCAGTCATAGCTAGGGGCTTCTACGGGGGCCCCAACATTTCATTGCTGAACTTCAAGTCGGAATCCCAGCACTTCCCCGCGGATTAAAAATATCGCTGTCATAACATGCTGTTGCAATTGGCATGGCAATTATTTCAGTTTTTTCCGCGGCACGACGGCCAATGACATGTTGGGATATCGACATATCGTTGTACTAGTAGACATTTTTCTCACTGAAGGTAGGTCGTGCGGTCGCGGGTACAGGAGCGAGGGGCGCCCATGCCGCTCAATGTAACGTCGTTGTTATGTAGTTCGTCATACCCTCCATAAACGTTGGCCCTTAGTTTAACTTCCTGTTAGTTTGAGCCAAAGTAAAAAATATGATCGATGATTTTGAAGGAGGCACTCAACGACTGGGATTAATTTAGCTATAAATAACATATCTTGAGCGGTCAAGTTTAGCTCAACATGGACGGGTTCTTCTTGGAGCGCAAAAAGGTATCCATCCAGCCAAAAACGTCGTCGTCGACGGGGGGCAACGGGATGTCTTCGTACACAAAGTCGTGGACCAGCACTTCGTCTAGCGTCATGCGGGTCAACGGGTTCGGATCCAGCATGCGGCACAAGAGGTCGAGGGCCTCGGCGCTGAACAAACTCTCCATCCGCCACGCCGACACGATCGCGCGCAAGCCGAACGTTTGAATGAAACGGAACGTGGGGTCACTCGAGTGCGCCTTCTGCACCAACGGACTGCCCGTGACCATGATGAACAGCATCATGCCGAGGGACCACACATCCGCGGCGCCAGGCGCGTAAAACTGCAGGGTGTACATTTCTGGAGCCATGTAGAACGGCTTGCCCACGCCGCCAGTCTTCCATTCGTAGAGGGATGCGGCCAGGCCAAAGTCGCACAGCTTGGCTTGCCCTGCCACGTCCACGAGGACGTTTTCGAGACTCAGGTCGCAGTGGGCGTACCCGTGGCTGTGCATGTACTGCAAGCCACTGGCCACTTGGCGCAAAAACGTTTGTGCGGCGGGGAGCGCGAGACGGTCTTGCGCACTGACGACGTCAAACAGTTCGCCTTGAGCGCAGTACTCGAGGACGAGAAAGTCATGGCCGGCGTGTTGAAAGTCGTTGAGCAGGCAGAGGACATTTGGGTGCCCGCCGTCCGCGCTGAGCGTGCGGAGCACCTGCTTCTCCATCGCCACGTCTTCGTTGACGACAATGTTGTCTAGCAGCGACAACTTGGCTTGGGACGCTTGCATGTTCATGCACTTGATCGCTACCGGTGTCTGTGTGTAGTTGTCCACACACAGCAGCACGCGGCCAAAGATAGCGTTGGCAAGTTCGCGGATCTGTGTGTACTGCGGCTGGAGTTTGTGAGGGTAAAGGTCTTGGGTGGTGTGTGGCATCGCCATGTCCATCATGCTAGTTGTGGTTTTGGGGTTGGTAGGGGATTCACGAATGGCTCCTTGGATGGTTCGGGCATGTTGACTTTCGATGGTGCACTGGTAACGGAGTGCAGAAAACAGGTTGCATTTCCGAGATGCACCAACCGACCATATGCACACCTCTTACGGTAGACATGTGGGGGGCCCCATGTATTTTGTCATCGAAAGTGCCGTTGAATCTAAAAATAGGGGGAGGGGGCACCTGCCCGAACGACACCAACGTTAGCTGTGCGTTCGTTTCGGGTCAGGATGGTGGGTACTCAATGGAACTCAAGACGTGTCACCACCAAGTGGGATGGTACCATAAAGTTGCGCCAAGCTTTCTGGGTTCACTGACCCTTGGCTGCCCATAAGGTTGGCTGCCAAGAAGCGGACACTACAGCCAAGTACGTAGTACTGGACACGCCTTGCCTGATGACGACATCAGAGTCTGTATTTCATGGGCGTCCACGAGACATTAACGTGTATTGCTGCAAATATACACACGACATTTCCCATGGTATTGCCGTTACATGTCGACCTGGATGGATACTGGGTAGAAGGTGCTTGCTATAAATAAATATAAATGCACAGATCCCCTGCAAAAGATGGAACACCACATGATACAAGGTCGACCCGTTCATGGAAGTACGACATGTGCAAGGCGGTAAGACTGGCGACGGACGCGAGGAACACCACTGTATACATTTACATACAGTAAAACGGGAACATGCTGCTTTATAGTTGTCGGACGACTGAAACGCTGTGCGAAAAACGCTGCACCGGTTTGGCTGGATATTTCACCAATGCCTGGTCCTTACAAAACCACAGAATATGGATTGTTTAACCTATACTTTGTATCGAACAAGAATCGCATTTGATCTATGTATGTCATTGTAACTGCAAATTTGCACAAATTACATACGCATGTGTGGGCGGGGTCGCCACTGACCGTGCTGACGAGATGGGTGGACAATAAATCGTCCTCTCCGAGTCAACACAACGACACCCCCCCCTGTCTCCTGGCTTAACAGTCATTGTCCGTTGGGTTGTTTGTATGTCAACTTGCATAACTTACAGTACAGTTTGCTATCTGGCTTTTTATTCATTTCCATGCAATGCTCAAAATTATTGGCCTGATTCTATTTTTTTCGAATCTTTTGGAAGATAGATAGTGAGTAGACGGGTACAGTACAGTGTATTTGCCGTTTTCGGCCATGTTTCGTCAAATGTCGTTCACCAGAAGACTCGCATCAAAATTGTTGTCACATGATTACATATCTCGAAGTACATCGCATTGTTGTGTAGTATGGATGGCTATGCAACCACGACTAGGTCAGTGTCGTCGGTGGCGCCAACTGCCGAGCTCCGGCGATGAAGTCCGAGCGCAATGATCGACGCCGCTGCCATTCGAAATGGACTCTTTATTGGCGTGTCAGTGTCCTTGGATATCGCCTAGAACAGAGTCAGCAAAACGTGCAGTCATTACCCCATACATTACATAGTACCATCGAACCACTGAGTCGTCGCAGCAAGACAGAGCTGGACGTGCGGCGCAACAGATGACTGGCAGCCTCGTCCTGAGACATCTGTGGGGTGACCGGTGCATGGAGGTTGTACGTTTCCTGAGACTTCTCCGACTGCATGTTTGCAACGGCGTCGGTTAGGGTAGCCACCGCGTGTTCGACCGCCTGCGCTGTCGCGAGTTGAGTAGCGTGGATGGCCTCTGCGCGGGCAATGGAATCTCTCAGAGTCGACGAAAGGTCGTGCAACGCCGCTCGGAGCACTTGGTTGTCTCGCTGAAGATTAGCTATTTGAGCTGTATGGGTTTCGCCGCCGGCTCTCATGCAGACCACAAGCGTGCCCCCCATCATGACGAAAGGCACGAGCCAAGCTTGTAGCGCCCATAGGACATATGATGGCCATGGCAGCGTTTCGTGATTGACTGGCAACGACACGGGGCTACCAGTAGGATGTGGACTCCGCCGTGTGATGCTGCCCTTGGCGCTTGGGTGGCGCAATGTGGGTGCTGGAATGGCTGACTATGACCTGGCGTGTGAGAATCAGACCACCTTAGGTGACAACGTACATAATCACGAGGCTGTGATGTGTTGGACAGCAACTGGATTGCTGATGGAATCGAGTGGTCGAGCAGATTGAAATCGGAACGGGTTGGTACCACCACGTCGAGTGAAATGTCTCGATGGGATGGTTTTAGTGCTGGGGCAGCTGTAGTGGACACGACGTTGGTAGGTCGTTCGAGAGCGGGATCATTGCAAACTGGCCACCGAGGGGGTGGCTGGGGGCTGCCGAGGTTGCCATAGATGCGAGTGGTGGCCGGGCACATTGACTTGTGAAACGATGTATTGGGTTGTTGCGCAATTATCGATGGTACTTGGACGATCGTTCGTTGATCATTCGTTGGCACAACCCACATGTGACGACGGTGGTTCAGATACGTCATTGTGCGACTGAACTCGAGTTTCAACGTCATCATGCAGCTGTCTCGCTGTGTCGAAGGTACGGTGATGATCGTACGCGTGAGGTAGCTGCACACGGAACTTGCAATTTCGACCGGGGTGGTTGGAACGACTGACCACGACGACGTTCCTTCGTCAATGCGGAGGTATGAGAACTGGTACAAGGTGTCCCAGGAGCCCGAGATGGCGTTGATCAAGGCATCGCCAGTGGCTCGCGACAGACTGTGTTGCAAACAATACTTGTTCAAGTGCGCATCTATCGTGGTCGTCCCGACTGGCACAGGGACGACAAGGGGCGACTCACCAAAGAACACTGGGAGCAGGAGAGCATCTCCATCAACGTATCCTTGTGATTGGGTAGCATGGACTGCCGCTGCCCACACGAGCACGAGCCGAAGTACGCTGTTGTTGCATTGCATGTCAATATTTAGGACTGTAAAGATCGCGCCCCAGATCTTTGACTGTTCGCACAATACGGATAACAAGGCCTAGAAACCGGATTTGGGTTAAGGCCAATCGGACGTTTTATTCATTTACAGAGGTTTGTATCCCCTACCACGACGTGATCCACGGAATTTAGGCAATGCCGAGCATTGACAGCAGTGCAAACGTGAAACTACTACTTGTGCGTAGTACTTCCTTTGGCTAAGCTGACCGCGGGGCGAAGAGTGGGGTTTAAACTGTCGTGTTGCATTACTTCTCTGTCGTAATGTGCATTTCATTGTGTTCTCGCCTGAGAATACCGGTCGAATGGGATGATTCCTAGTTCCAACGTTCAAATCAGGCGTCTCAGTTGACGTACTCTTCATTTTTGTATCGAAGTTCTTCATGCGATGGTCAAAATTGTCCTAATAGAACGATGTGCAAAGGATCTCCAGACTGCCTCAACATTGTGCGCCAATGAAATCGCGGCATGCGATGACGACTTGGGTTCAGTATGGTGAGAAACCTGCGAAACTTGATATTGCACTCTGCGGGATACAGTCAGATCAGTCGACGTCGGCGCACTCTCTTCCGAGCGGCGCTTGTGATGACTACTATGAAGAAGAGCGACGTAATTCGCCTGGCTGAAGGATGTAAATGGGTCGAATTGAGGTCCCTAATAGAAAAGGACCCGTCAGCTGCCCAGGAGCGCGACCGGTTTGGCATGATCCCACTGCACTGGGCGTGCACCGACCCCAACACTCCGCAAGATGTGCTCATGCTGCTGCTCAAGGCGTACCCGGCAGGTGCACGGCTGATGAACAGCGGAAAGATGCTGCCGTTGCACATTGCAATCAAAGCCCAAGCCAGCATCGAGTGGCTGCAAGCTCTGTTGGCCAACTACCCGGATGCCGCCATCGCCCTCACCCCTGCGAAGGAGGACGTGGTAGCCTTGGCCAAGAAGTATAGATTGCCCTCCATTTCGATCAACCTTCTCGAAGAGATGCGAGATCATGTCCAAAAGACCTCTGGCTACAGATCTGGCTCCCACACCACCGACGAAGATGCTGAAGGTGGTATTTCACTCTCTCCATATCCGTGGCATCGTGGCCTCATGGTATCCATCACTAGATTTCGATGACGGCAACCGTTCCGACAGCATCCTCATCACGACGACCTCTTCGCGTTTCGACGCTCGATCGTACTCGACGGCGTCGTCGCGCCCATACGAATCATTTTCGTCCGAGCAGCATCATTCGTTGCACATGACCCCTACGGAAATCGACGACCCAATTACTGTCCCCAACACGTCCACGAGTTCGCAAGGGATTTACACAGTGCCGCTGCCCCCTCGGTAGTAGTCCCCCCCCCCTTTCACGTGATAACGTCATATGACGTGGCCACTACTAGGTGGACAAATGCCCCGACATGCCACATCTGCGCGTCCAAGTTTGGCACGTTCAAAAAGCGCCACCACTGTCGCAACTGCGGCCAGTCCATTTGCACAGACCACTCGGCCAAACACAAAATGAAGTTGCCCCACGTCGGCCTCACCACCCGCCAACGCGTGTGCGTGCTCTGCCATGACAAGATCACGAACGCGCCCGCCGCCGCCTTGGTGCGTCCCCATGTACGTTGAATATGTGCGCATCTTGGTAAACATGCGACGACCTTTTGCGTAGATGCACTCGACCGACACTGCCACCACCTCGACCACTTCTGCCATCAACCTGTTCCCGTCCCAGCGCGCCTATCCCCCGATGCCAGCATCGTCGCGAAGTCTCATGCGACCAGTAGTGATGACGACGACGACGACCCAGCCTTCCTTGCCTTCGTACGGGTACCAGCCCGTCGCGCCACAGCGGAGCGCCAGCTACGGCAGCAAAACCAACATTAGCCACCTCTTCAACCCACAAAATGCACACAAGGACAGCGTGATCCAAGACATGAACTTGCAGGTGCAGCTGCTGCAACAGCAAGTGACGAAACTGATGGAGGAGAAGCAGCAAGCCGAAGAGGCGCTCCTGGTGACGCGGCGCCAGACTTCGAGTTCCGACGATAACGCGACGCAGTCTGAACAGTTTCGATCAGTGCATTCCGACGTTGTTCGGCCGTCGTGGGAAGAGCCGCACTTCCCCAACATCCCCGACGACCCGCCGCCGCCGCCGCCGCCGGTGGCTGTCCTTCCCCGAGAAACATCCTTGACCGACCACGATCTCTTGGGTGATACGTACGCCCGCAACACGTACGACGACGCAGGGGTACGAGTGTGTGTAATTCTAAACAACATTCCACAAAGAACGTTCGTAGGAATTCTATCGAGATTCGCGGTTCACGCTGGACGACCGAGACACGTTTTTCGACAAGTACGTAGCGCCACTGGCCGCTCGGCCGCTGCAGCAGCAGCAAGTACTGCAGGAGCTAGCTGAAATTGAAGACGACATTGAACGCACGTCCATCGCCGACCATGTCGGCCAACATGAACAACCACAGGAGCAAGTTGCTGCAGAAGTATCCCCAGAAGACGAAACCGATGACGATATCCAAGAGGTAGACACGCTGCTAACATTGGGCGTGGCCATGCTGCAGCAAGGATGTGCGAGCGGCGCCGTCGCCGCGTTTGAGCGGGCCGTGGAGCTCATGCCCCTGGACCCCCTGCTACATTCGTACTTGGGTACTTCGAAGGAGGATACTGCAGTGTATTGAGTTTGGAGGGTATGTGTAGGCAAAGCGTGCTATGAAGACGAAGACATGGATCGCGCGATTGCTGCGATTGAACGATCCCTTGACCTTGAAGCGTCGGCCGCCAACTGGACCCTCCTGGGCAAAATGTTGTTCGAAAAGGGCGACCACGACAAAGCCATCGACGCGTACCAGCGGTCGCTGGAAATGCAAAAACGAGTAGGGGCGTAGCGCATCACACTATATTCTGTCGTTTAAATAAATATTATCCCCAACTACTGTGTTGAACCTTGGGAACGACGCTGAATACTGTAACGGCATTACGAATATTTGTTTTTAAAGGTAATTTGGTTATAGAGGCAATTTTCTTCAATCGACAATTGCATCGTAAACGGATTTGGGATTTGCCGAAAGATCGGTGGTTTGCTGAGCTGCATTACCCAATAAAATTCAAGAATTGATATGATTGGATAAAATAAAAGCCTGCAACAACTTACACCTTCAAAACCTTATAAGTTCAAGAGGGGTTCGCCTGTTTTCAAATCAAGTATGACCTGTAACATATTATAACTGCATACATATAATATTGTTCTATAAATCAACAATTTTGTGCCTTCCAAGGCGTAAAATTCCAATACTAAATACAAGGTTAAATTTCGGCAAATCACCGATCGCCTGTTTGAGAGCCTAGTAAACTTTGGCATTTTATTTGCCCTGATTCAAACTCTCATACTTGATTCGGGCGATGAGATAAAGCTCGAAAAGGTGAGTTCGGCACTGCAACTTTCACGTCGAGATAATTTGAACTTCGCCAGATATGGTCGATTGAATGGAGCTCAAAATCGGCAAATCACTGTTACTTCACGTTATTTTACATGTGTTAATCCTTTGCACTAGAAACAAATTTCGGGTCTGTTTTGGGGATCCATAAAATGTGACGAGGTAAGCGTAAACTATACAAGGACTACAGTACTCCGTGCTTTATTATAGTGTACAGTAAATTTGAGGAAATTTGGCCCATATACACTCTAATAAAGCACAGAGTTGTTCCGTGTTTTATGGTAGTCAGAACCAATACCCGCTTTTGATAGCCAATTGAAATTCGCAATTTGGCCCTGGGGTCGCCGTGATAGGCCAAATTTCCTCAAATGTACATCCCTATGATAATTTAACGAAGCAATTCGATCCACTTAAAATAGTCACACCCACCTCGATCTGATTAGCAGAAATTTCCGCCAATTAAATGGATGTCGTGTGTCGTATACAGCATTTAATTGGTAGGTATCCACCAATTATATTGATGCATTTGTATGAAAAACCTGGTGTTGCTTTGATTGGCTGAATACATTTGTTTTGTGAATCACATTGACCAAATTTATATTCACATTTGTAAAACAACGAAATATTAGCTAGCTTTTGGCATGATTACTACTATTAATATAGCAGGAACGTTACTAAAACTACTACTAGTACTTTGTTGTTGGGGCTGTTGTCGTATAGGTTGGTCGACTGATTAAGTCGACAAGAAACGTGTGGCGGGGCTCGGCCGCGCGGCGAGTGGTGGATCCAAGCGCCAATGGGTGGCCTCCTTGCACGTGGGTCCACAAGCTAGCAACCCGCCACGTCACGATCATGAGTGATCACGTCATTCTATGTGACAACGTCATTACCTGGCCATGGTCGGGAACGTCGCGGCAGCATGCGACACGGTGGCGCGGCCGAGTTTTGGCACTTGCATGAGCATCATTTGGTGGATTTCGCCCACGGTGAGCGCGGCTTTTTTCCGCGACGCCGTTTGAAACTCGCTGTGGAGCTGCCACGTCACGGGTACCACTTGGCTACATTCACAGTCACAACACTAGACGGGCCACCCCAAAAAAAGTACGTACGTAAAATCGCGCAGAGGGGGCGGTGGCGGCGACGCCAAGGGTAGAGTCGCGGCGGGAACAGGGGGGTTCGTACAGACCAAATGGGGGTGGAAGTGGTGAACAATATGACGGTGCACGGCGGCGAGGAACCCCACCGTCTCATCGTGGGACGCCCCGTGGTATACGAGAAAGTTGTGCTGCACCTACGTCGTACACCTTGAGCAGGAATCCCCGAGGTGGCTGGCTGGCTACCTGCACCTACATACCTGGGTGCGCGTGAGGGCAGTTTGCAGCCCTCCACCTCGGATACACGTCGATTGGGATGCCAAGGACCCTGCACCCATACATAGAACACCATGAAACATGAAACAGAGTTGGACGTATCTCATGTTTCGAAAATGGTACTATCCCAGGCAGACAATCGATATACGACCAATCAAAACCACAATACTCAAGTAGCCAATCAAATCCACCACTCTTCGACCAATTCAACATCGAATTAGTGTATGCCTTGAATTAGTATGACACTGGGCGACTTTTACATACAAAAGTCAGTACAAACAATCGATCGATGGATTTGGCAACGAATCAGCACAACCATCAATCATATTTTGGGTAAAGTAAGACAATACCTTCGACTAGGTATATCACGTAGCGCAGCCCACTCTCCTTGAGCCGGGCCTTTTGTTCCGTGTATCTACAGAACACGTTGGATACAGTATCCCTCCAGTGACACATCACATGTAGTTATGGTGGTGGGTTGATTCTAAACTGGAACGAATCGACACAACCAAATATAATGTACACACAAGAAGCATCGGCAGAAGGATATTTAGCCAATCAGATTGCAGGAAACCATATCGACATCGTGTGTGACTGAAATTAGTGTGAATATTGTGGATTCGATACTATGAATTTCCAGACCCCGTCGAATCAAATGATCTCGCCGCCGAATCGAATCACGAATCGACGCTATTGGCTACTCCGATTTTGAGTGGATTTGATTGGCACTGGACAAATATATTCAACCAATCAGAACACTCCAGCGTGATTCAATATTGATTAGAGAAACCACGCGAATTTTGCAAGTTTTTAGCGAATTTATTCACAATACAATCAGGACACTTTTTCACATTCAGTACAAAGAATAATCGATCGATGGAACGATTTGCCAAAGAATTAGCACAAAAGTCAACCAATATGTTTTGGGTAAAAGAAATACAATATCTGTACCGCTTGTCGACAATGCTGCTGGCTAAATCCGAGATATTCTTTCGCTCCACGACCACGTCCAGCACGAATTCCTGTGGTTGTCCTACGTTTAAGATATGCATTTACTGTCAGTACAGTGGACTCATTTATAGGCTAACTCGAGTAAACGCAAGCAAATATATTTTTTGAGTTCTAGATACATATTTCCTCTGTTGGCGTTTGTTTATTGTTGGTTGAATGAACCGCCAAACAATCGTTGGACCTTTGAAATTGCATTGAAAACCAAGTTGAAGAGGTACTTTTGTTGACTGCATCGATCAACCTTTTTAGCCAATCAAATTGCAACCTTTATTCTTTGTAGCCAATCATACTCCTCCATTGCTTGCTTAGGTGGTATCAATCCTCCCCCATAATAAATAGGCACATTTGGCTGAAAATCAGTACGTACCTTGATGCATTCGAGTAGGAGCGCGAGCAATCCATATCATGTCGCCAATATTGAGCGCGCGCACTTCACACGTGACATTCGCCTCGAGCAGTTTGCGTTCAAACACAGATCGATTCGTTCTTGAAATCATCTACATTAACCCCATATATATATATACCATTCAAATCGCCAAATGTATTCACAATACTATATCACCTCGCGATGGTCCAACAGCAGCACGATGTCCCACGCCTCGTCGTCGTTGGGTCGGACTTGCGGAACGGTGGGTATCAATTTAGACAGGTTTGTCGTGGACCAATCGAATGGCGGCGTGGCGGCACTGGGCTGGCGAGTTGGTCCAGATCCATTCGCTGGTTGGGCTTCCTGGCGACATAGAGTGGCACTTTGAATGCCTACAGCGATATGTTAGACCATGAGAATCGGCCACCTCTAAGGAGATCTAAGGAGGGTACCAGCCAAGGATAAATACAAGAGACCACCATCCACCGCCTTGGCTACGACGTGGTGGGCGTTGATAAGGCTCGACATGCGCGTGGACAGTTGAGATGTTGTGCCTACAAACTAGAGCTAGATGAACTTGATTAAGATATATCAAAGGTAGTACGCCCAAGGCCTTCATCTCGGTCACGAGTTCGCTCAAATCCACGGCGCGGGCTTCGGATGTGGCTCCAACATCCCAAAGTGCCATGATCACGTACCAAGGCACTACCAAGAAGGATCATGATCGACAAGACATCAAGCTATCCGACGTACATTTTCCCTTTGCTGGCTTATAGACCTTGGACACATCACCGCTGCTTGGGTGCTCGACTAGACCGTTGGATGGTGTCGCTTTGCGCTTCTTGGATGCCGCCGCCGCCTTCTGTGTCCGTGCGGCATCCTCCTCTGGCGGAAGATGCCTTGCCATTTCTTCGCCGTACGTCGCGGCCGCCTCAAGACGGATCAAAATAGCGTTGATTTTCTGTGCAATGAAGTTGCCCACGCCTCGCAACGCTTTGGCTTGCTCGCCGGTTTCAATGGACGCGGGATGCGTCCGAATCGAATGCAGGGCACGTTGGTATGACGAAACGGTATGGTTCACTTGGCCTGGAGCCACCCGTCGATGGGACTTAGCTCCTTCTTGTTCAAGGAGCTTTTCCATCTCCATCACGAGGAACTCGTTGGATGGATGTGCGCATTTTGGTGGCATCGGTCCGCCGATCCTGGCAGATTCAAAATTCAAGTTGGCATGGATATCCGGATAAAGATGGAGACGATTATACGGATGATGTCTTTACGTAATAAAAAAGAACAGCTACATTGTCGATTTGATACAAACTTGGGGAGGGAGTGCAATCGAATTGCGCCTACCAAACCGATCCACAATCGATCTGATTGGTTGAATTTCATTGAGAAGGTTTTGATTGGCTAATAATTGAGAAGGTTTTGATTGGCTAATAATTGAGAAGGTTTTGATTGGCTAATAATGTTGAGCTCATCTGAGGTAGCCAATCAAATCGATTTAAATTGCAACGAGAAACCACGCCACAACACGAAATTTCACTCGAAAGCACTATATATATATATATTCACGGTTGACTGTGAGTAAAAGTCCAACGAAATATTGAAATTCTTCGTTCAATACAAATACCAAGTCTATTCAATACTTCAAGTACTACGTAGTATTATTTTTTGCTGTTAGTTTACTTATCTTATTGTAGCCTCGTCGTCCAGGATCAGTAACACTATAATTAGGTCGACGAAAGTACGTTTTGCGGTGTACCGACTAATAACTCGTACATGAGCACTCCTAATGTCCAGATGTCCACCTAAACATAACAAGATTTCAGAGGTGGTACAACAAAATGACATTTGGTGGTTATAGTACCCGTTCGTCGTGAGCCAAGTTGTCCACCATTTCAGGAGACAAGTAGTCCAATGTCCCACACAGAGTACGCCGTCGGACGTTGTGGGACGTCACCGACCAGCCGAAATCGGCCAGTTTGAGTTGGCCCTAAGTGCAACTTGGTCAATAAAGGTACTCGGATAATATTGTGATAATGACGCAACATGCAATATTCATGAATTTACTATATATTGCGTACGTACGTACGTTGTAGCCCAAGAGCAAGTTTTCTGGCTTGAGATCTCGGTGAATGACATGGCGTTGATGCATGTAGAGCAGACCTTGGGCGATCTGGTACACATACGTGGCGGCGACGGGCTCGCTGAATCGACCGACGTCCATGAGCTTCTGGTAGAGTTCTCCTTGCGGGGCGTACTCAATGATGAGGTAGATGCGCTTGTCGTCGTAAAAGTACCCAAACAACCGGAGAATGTTGGGGTGGTTCAGGTCCGACTGGATTTCGATCTCCCGACGGAGCTGGTACTCGACGTTGGCCTTGCGCAGCTGGTTCTTCTGCAGCACTTTGAGGGCCACGACGTACTTGGATTCCTTTTCTCGCGCCAAGTACACATTGCCAAACTTGCCTCGGCCCAGTGGTCGGCCAATCTCAAAATCCGTGAGCTTCCACACGCGATCTGTCGACTCATCCACCACTTTTGGGAGTAGTATTCGCTTGGATCCAGGTGATGTCAATCTTGCCCGCAATCCTGCTGCATCCATGGGACTGGTGCATCCACGTGACCAGCAACCAACATGTCCAGCCGACTGGAGCCGCTCATGTAAGAGGTGGACGTATTCATGTCCACACTGCTTGGAGATGCTGGCAGCATCGAACCTGCCATCCTGTTGGATGGGGTGCTTATTGAAGCAGGTGTCCTTCGTGGCGCCATGGAAGTATGTGTCGACGACTCAGCCATCGTTGACCAGAATGTGCGAGTCCTTTGGTATCCGGATACAGCCTATTCCTATTGGTTCATTACCAGTACCATCTATCATTATCCGGTACTACGGATATATCACAACCCCACGGCACTCCAACAAACTTATCAATCGTGTGAGCAACTAACATTACTTTAACAACTACTTCAGCAATAATGCAAAGTGTGCCAAGTGAGATGCGTCTTGTGCCTTTATTTGCGTGTGAGATGAGTTTGCATACACAAATATAAGCGGATGATACTATCAACACCCCAATCCCCATAGTAGTAGTACATGTATTGTATAAAAGTCGCTATAATCTCCCAAAATTAGCGTGGTTTGTCGAATCAGTACTTACTGAATCCCGCTCGCTCGAGACGTTCTGATTGGTTGATTCTCCACCTTGTCGTAGAGCCAATCAAATCGACTCAAAATATTGGAGAACCAATCAATATCCCACACACAATTCCATGTATACTCTATATCGAGTTACGTTTGCAACGCAGGCACACGCAGGGGGTTATCAAGCGACACGTTCTGCAATCGAACGGTGCCTAAGATGGCTTCGGGCAGCTCTTCCTCGGACTGGGACTCGAGCAGGAAGGCCAGGTCAACCACGAGCACTTTGGTCACGCCCTTGACCATACCCACGACCGTATTGGCGACGCTGTTGGATGAAATGTCGATGTCCACTTCAAAGTAGTTGGGGCCACGGTGGTACGGACAGCTCAGCTTATTCCCAAGCAACGTCGGCACTGACCCCACCGCCTGCTTGACAATAAACGTGCCTTCCACCACCGTGGGAATCAACTTGAACCGAGAGTTCCGGAATGCATCGTCGCCGTCCAAAAAGTCGGCGAGCAGGTCCGAGAATGGCGAGTTTTCGTCCAACAATGTGGGCGAGTCCGGTTGAAAGTAAAACACCTAAAAACATATTCAATATAGTGTGATTGTCAAATCGATCAAAACAAGTCGTCGTCGATATATGTATATATATATAATATATATATAATGTATATATAATATATATATATATATATAATGTATATATAATATATATATATATAATGTATATATAATATATATACAATGTATATATATATAATATATATAATGTATAGATATATATACAATATATATAATGTATAGATATAATATCGATATAATATAGATATATAAATATACTGTTGACCGAGAATGTTACACCAACGACGGTTGTAAAAACAAGTGACAAATCAAACAATACATTTCACATATGATGGATTTTTTTCCAACAACGTGAAACGAAGTCTAGACTAGTAGTTGGGGATGGGAAGCATTGGCATGTCAAGCACTAAACGAAGTCTAGACGAGTAGTAGTATATACAACACATTCAACTATCCAAACATAATCATATATATATATATATATATATATATAGAGTTTAATATAAAAATACAAAATAGACGAAACCATCAATCAGCACATACAACAATCAATACAAGTGCACAAATGAAGACACACCATTGCACCAAGAAGGATGATCGATAAAAAATATGGATCGATCGATACGTAGCATATATATATATATATATTGTTGATTCGATTCGAAATTGGAGTGCTCAATCGAAGGAGCAGAATCACCAAATCAAAGGCAGAGAATCGATATATCGACCAATCAAAACACAAAACATGAATCAAATTATCCCCTCTTCGAAGAATTCAACATCGAATTAGTGTGTGATTGAAATTAGTGTGATACTGGACGATCTTTACATGCAAAATGAGTCAGGACAAAGAGAGTGAGTTATCCACTTGGATTTGGCAAAAAAAATCAAAAGTGAACCAAATATATTGGGTAAACGAACAATAATACCATGCTCAGGTTGTTGGGGCTAGGGATGATCATGTTGATGATAAATGTAAACCCAGGAGCAGTTTGGACATGCGACCCAGGCCGATTCGCGAGGTTATAGCGCTCCTTTTCGTTGTCAAATGCAAACAAGTCGACCCCCACGAGGCGAAATCGAGCCTTTTTCGACGGTGTTTTCTTCTTGTCTACCAAATAGTTGGGTCCGCGGACAGCAAACCGCGACGCATCTGGTTCCGACCACATCTACCGCAACAACGCCACGTCATTCGATGGCCTCGGTATAACCATATATATATATATATATTGTTGCTGTATCGTCCACACACTTTAAACCACATGGAAAAAGACATGTGGTTGATTTGTACGAATATTGTCGATTTGATACAAATTTGGGGTGCAATCGAACAATCGATCTGATTGGTTGTTGAATTTCATTGAGAAATGGGTTTTCATTGGCTAATAATGTTGAGCATATTTGAGGTAGCCAATCAAATCGATTTAAATTCCAACGAGAAACCACAACACAATGAAATTTCACTCGAAAGCACAATATTCAAAGTCGATTATTCGAAATCGGAGTGTGTCAATATCAATCGAGTAGGAGCAGCAGCACCACCACCAAATCAAATGAAATCGCCCAATCGATATATCGACCAATCAAAACCCAAAACATGAATCAAGTGGCCAATCATCAAATGATCCACTCTAGGACCAAGTCAACATCGAATTAGTGTGTGTGACTGAAATTAGTGTGATACTGGACGATCTTTACGATTTGGCAAGTCCATATTTGGGGTAAAACAATACCTTTTCAGGCAGAGACGTCTTGAGCTTTTGCACAACATGCGGCGCGGCACCGCCAATGCCGCCGCCATCGACGCGGCTATTCTCGGAGGAAGTGTCGGCCACCGTGACGCTGGGCGTGATAAAGTCGCCGCCGCTCAGCTCATCCCGCATGCCGACAACCGACCGCAGCATCGGCAGCACCGCGTCCACGTCCATACCGAGCTGGTGGTAAATGCTCGAGTTGCCCTTGGGGTCGTACCGGAGGACATAAGTCACGAGCGATCGGACGCCGCCGTGAATTGACGACTTTTGAGGCGCGATGACGTAGCCCCCGCCTACACACATCCCCCCCTTGTCACAAGTCTAGTATTACTACTACTAGATACTACTACTACTAGATACGCTATCCCAGCTCTGTCGTAGAGTGTGTGAAATCTGCACTATCATAAATATCATAAAACCATAAATTCTCAAGTACAGGTATACATACATACATGTATGTATACCATTGAAATCTTGACATTCCAATTGTATACTTGAGAATCAATGCATTGTCTAAATTGAATGACATGATGCAAAAAAAGGTATCTGATCTCTCATACAGTAGCAGCTAGCCACTCAAACACGGCGTCCGAAATCGTCCTTGACACGACTAGTACTACTAACTAGACTCTCTCGAGGGGGAAATATCATAGTAGTCGTACTAACACATACCGAGGATGCTGGCGCGCACAAAGTTGTGGCGAACACGGCACTCGGGATGCGTCGTGGACTGGTACATGACAAAGTACGATCCGTCCTCTTCGCGGCGCCAGTATCGCATGAGCACGAGGTCGCGGGGCTTTTGCCACATGGGCCAGATGTACACGGGGCGCAGCTGGACGTATATGATGTCCGAGTGGTCGTCCATCGCTTGAACGACCTTGACCGATGTCACTGACGAGTCCCATCTAAAATATATATGTATATATAAATATATGTTTATATATATTGTCGATTGGATAGTACAAATTTGGGGACGGGGTGCAATCGAATCAACCGATCCACAATCGATCTGATTGGTTGTTGAATTTCATTGAGAAATGGGTTTTGATTGGCTAATAATGTTGAGCTCATCTGAGGTAGCCAATCAAATCGATTTAAATTCCAACGAGAAACCACAACACAATGAAATTTCACATATCGAAAGCACAATATATCGACATCTCCAAACAAATGGTCATTGATATATAACGTTACCATCCAACCTATAAGTACATCATCACACGAACTGCCCATCTTTCACATTGTTTTTCCCGTCAAATATACATAACTATATATAACTATATATATATATATATATATCGTAAACACGATACCCATACGTTTCGTTCAAAACGATTCAGACAAAACTAACACAATAAAAAAAATTGGACAACTTTGAAACATCCGATACTACAATCTAAAGGCTGTATATTTCTAAAAATCGTTTCAGAAAAAAATAATAGTACTGTTTTGGACACAACTCTTGAAAAAATATGTTTGTTTGGCCCACGTTTAAACTATATATATTAATATATATTCGACAATTTGGAAAATATATGTGTGTATATTTCAACTTGCACGAACCGTTGGTAGCGACTGGTGTTCATGATCAAGCGAAACACGTCCGAAGGCGGGCCATGGACGACCTGGGACACGCGCAAGCTGGGGATTTCAATCGCCGACTTGGGCATCAGCGTCAAAGCGCACACCTAATGGACATGCATGAGAGGGACACGAGGTAGGAATGTTGATGGGGGAAGAGATCTACCACGACGGCGGCGAAGGCCGTGCCAAAGCACACGAGCATGTTGGCCACCATCGAATGCATGACGCTGAACGCCAAGACGGCGCTGATCGTGGATGCGAAGAGAAGGTTGTTGGTCAGGCTCGCGTGGTGCGCGTACATGGACGCGGCGACTTGGTGGCCTAGCGGGCATTCTTGCATGATGCGCAGTCCTTCCTCGACGCGCACGAGCCACCAGCCTAGGACAACATGTGAATGAAGGAAGGAAGGGCATATCGAGTGTACGTCACTACTACTACTACCTTGCTCGGTCTTGACGTTGTCCGTGTCCAGGTTGAACAAGGACACGTTGTCCGTGTCGAGGATGGTGGCGCTGTAGCCTTTGCCGACGTCGGCGCCCTTGAGGATCTCTTCCTTGACGCCGGCCACCTCCTTGATGGCCGAGATCGTCTGCTCCAACGCCTTCTTCCACGCTTCCGCCATCTTCTCGTCCTTCGCGCCAAGGTCTATGAACCGATCCTTCTTGTACGATTTCTCGCCCGCCCCCACGGAGAACGTGATGCGGAACATCCACACTTGGTCGTGATGCTTGTGTTTCTCCTCCGAGTTGAACACCTTTCCCACCACGCACTCGTTCGTCAACACGTACGTGCCGCGCGGCGTCGGGTCTCCGCGCTTCTTGTAGTAGCGGAGGTTACTGCCTTCCAGGATGAAGTATCGCTCCGCTGCGTAGGTACACACGGTTAGTCAGGCGAACGAGAAGGAGGTACGCGCCTCCATGCAGCCTACACAGGCGTAATACACGTACTCCAGATGATGTTCATGTGGTCCCGCCGCTTGGTCAGCCATCCTTCCATGTTGCTTGTCGATGGCGCTGCTAGTACGAAGCAATTCAAACACTTTCACGCCTCACACACAAGTTACACATACTACACGTGGCGTGTGTAATTATATTCCAAACAACTGGAACTTTGTATGTAAAATAACGCAATTAAATATAAAACACACAATTCCCAGCACACTTTCTTGCCTAGACGCTCGGTTCATGGCAGAATGGAGGCGCGCCCGCTATGGGCTCGCGTGGCCGCCGCCATACTAGTAGTATGCATGCAGCCTCTCATGTACATCATGCCCGCACCGTGCTACTCTACTCCATGAAGTTCCATCTTCACTGATTGCCATATCACGTGCTACTACGACATCGACATTGTCCATTATACACTCGCACGTTTGAAGATATGCCACATCGAACACATCGCAACATCAAGTCACGATAGCGCATCGCGTTTATGTCATGGCATCGTGTCCGAGGCCAAGGTTGCTCGTCCACACTCGATTCCTCGCGCCGTTAGTCTTTAGCGCAACTGGGTCATCGATATCTTGGACATTCACTGCCGCAGACACATCGCCTACATGGAATGTCCATGTGCCCGGCACAATTTCTTTGGTTCCATCATCGCCCACGAGGGTGAAGGCCACGTCAAAGTCCAAGTCGAGCGTCCAAACGTGTGTATCACCCGGTCGGAGGTCGTTCACGCGCTCAAACCCTGCAAGGGTTTGCAACGGTCTGCCCTTCGTGCCTGCTCCCGGCGGCACGGCGAAGCAGAGCAGGACGACGTCTCCCACCAACTCGCCGACGTTCTCTACCGTCGCGCTCAGCCGCACGCCACGTCCTCGGACGTGTTCTCCATATTCGATTTCTTGGGCAAGAATCGAATAACGGAATATAGTGTACGACAACCCGTGGCCAAATCCGTACACCGGGGCACCGGTGTAAAACCGAAACGTTCGACCCAACGAATGTGCATGCGGCCGCATGTGCATGTCGGCGATAGACACTTCGGACGTGAACGATGCGCGGTAGAACGTGTGTGCGAGTCTCCCCGATGGGTTCACGTCTCCAAACAGCACCTACGGCATGTGTCCACCTCAGGCTCCCTCCCTCCACGTATCTCTCCGCCTTCTACCTGTGCTATGGCCGTGCCGCCGCTCTGCCCAAGGTACCCCGCATACACGATCGCGCCAACCTTCGCATCTGCTTCAAACTCCTCAAGGTCCACAGGTCCGCCTGCCAGAATCACGAGGACGACGGGGCGTGCCGCCGCCGCCGCCACGCGTGCAATCAACTCGCGCTGCCGCCCCGGCCATTCCAATGTCGCGCGGTCCACTCCTTCGAATTCGACGCTTTGGTCCAATCCGACAAACAGCACGACCTGAGCCGCGTTGGCAGCAATCGCGATCGCTTCCTCCGCCATATTTTGCCCTCTGACCGTGCAGGCGGCATGCACATCCACGAACGACGACGGCACGTGGGATGTGACGCCGGCCACGGGCGACACCACAAATGGGGGAACTCCGGCGTAGCTGCCCAGTTGCGCGGTGGTGGCATGGACATGGGGTCCAAGTACTGCCAGCCTGGTGGTGGCTTCAAACGCATCTGGATCTAACGGCAGCGTCTTGGCGGCATTCTTGAGCAGCACGATGCTCTGGACGGCGGCGGCGAGCGCCAGTTGCCGATGAGCGCGGGTGTCGATGTCTGCCGGCGAGCTGTCTAGAAAGGGCGCCGTGGCGGCAGGTTCAAATAGCCCGAGCCGCATTTGCGTTCGAAAGAGCATCTTCAACGCTCGCGTCCACGCCGATTTGGACACCTACATGGAGTGCACTTGTAATTATCCTTCACGACAAAGCGTTTCGTAACAGGAATGATGGTAATGCGATGCACATACAATTCTCAAGTCAAAGGTGCAGAGTGTTGGTAAATAGCCGTTTCAGAATATACGAGTGACGGTCATACCGTGGGCAAGGCAGCAGGGAGGTTCAATTGAACAAAGTCGCCGCAGTTGATGTCCATCCCTGCTTCAAGCGTGGCCGCGCAAGTTTCCGCAGCGGTATGCGTGTATCGATGGTGCCACAGGACGTCATAGACGGCACCACAGTCGGAGACAATGTACCCGTCAAACTTCCAAGTGTGTCGAACGACGTGGGTGAGGAAGTGGGAGTCGGCGCAGGATGGCACGCCGTTGACAGCGTTGTAGCTGCACATGATGCACGACACATGGCCTTGGGTCACGCACGCTTCAAAGGCGACCAAGTACGTATCCGCGAGATCTTGTGCGGTCACGTTGGCATCCAACGAGTGACGTGGCACTTCCTGCGAGTACGCGGAGAAATGTTTGCAACATGCAGACACATGTATAAACGGCGATGACGATGGGCCTTGCTGCATGCCGCGGACAAATGCGACGGCGAAGGCAGACGTCAGATGCGGGTCTTCGCCGGGGGTTTCCTGGCCGCGTCCCCATCGAGGGTCGCGAAAGAGGTTGATGTTGGGCGCCCAATACGTCAACCCGCCATGGCCGACACTGTGGAATGCTCTAGTCGATTGTGTAAGATGGAAATGATGGACGAACAGGGACAGACCTGGCTTCGGTGGCGATCGCGGCGCCAACGTCGGCAAAAAGTTGGCGATTGAACGATGAAGCCAAGTTGAGGATTTGGGGGAAACTCGTGGCAATGGGAGTTGGAGCAATGAAGCGCACGGACGCAGAGACTCCTACGCCATGAAGGCCTTCGTTCCACCATCCATACGCCGGCAAATCTGCGTGACATGATCGGATCAGAATATGGAAGTAGAAGGTGAACACGTACCAAGGCCATCAGGGGTGGACACGGCGGTGGCGTTGTCACCCAAGAGGCCCGGGACGGCGGAATCTGGAATGCGTGCCACGAGATCATCCACACGCGCATCAATCGAAAGCGACGGGTTGCAAAATGGAAACGACTTCTGCGGCGCTCGATCGCAAATTCGTGGCATTTGCGCATCCTACCACATTTGCGCATGAGTGCATAGGCGGAATCACACGTGGTCATGACAGAGGTCGCTTTACCGTGGCAACGGATGCGTCTTGAAGCATGGCCAGTGCCAGCAGCATCGTGGCTGCCATCATGGTTGACGTCCGAAGATCGCAAAAACTCCTATGCCCTCTACAAATACATACATGCGTTTCCAAAGGTAGTCGCAGACATTTGAACCGTGTGATCGGTCAACTTCCGAACCGGTTCGGGGCAAGGTTCAATTTTTAAAATAGATTCGACGAGGTCATACAAATCTCAACTGTTTAAAATAAATCCCAATGTGATCCATAAAAATAGCCAGAAAACGACCACCTCCATCAAGGTTGTCAACACATTGATTGTTGCCATCATGGAGCTGGACCCCATCGCCGTGTTGTTGCATGATAAGCCGCTACATTTGAAGTTGATGGACATTGACACGTCCCCCACCATGCCATCATGTGCTGCTGCTGGGACCAACACGTACCACGAGAGCTACCTCGGCTACGTGCTGCCGTACCTTGCCACGACCGACCTTTACTGCGTCACGGCGCTGAACAAAGAGATCGAAGCCTTCTGCGAACAAGAATGGAAAATCCGTGTGGCCGAGAGATTCGGCGCGCTTCGATACCCCGCCATGTCATATCGTCGCGTGTATGCGATGCGGTGTCACTTCCAACGTCGGGTGTCGTCCAATGTGTCGGCCCGTGTGTACCTCATGAACACGAACGGGGACACGTCCTTCTTCCGCATCGATTCCAGCAAACCCATCATGTGCTCCCGCGAACGTGCTGCAGTGTACAACCGCTGCGAACGTAATTGCCCCCTCTGGCTTCGCTTCCCTCATCACGATCATCATGATGGTATGGTAGGCATGTTTGACCTGTCGCTCCGCATCAATCGGTCTATCCAAGAGATCTCGGCGCTGATCGGCATGGTATCTCTCGAAGAAGCGCGGGACCTTCTCAACGAACACATTAATCTCATGACGTCCGTGGCGGCATTGCGCGGCTCGCTCGTGTTTGAAAGCGAACTGTTCCAGGTCATCCATCCCCGTCCGTGGCCCACACTCATGGGATGACTATGTACCTAGGTCTTCCCCGCGCCAGTCCTCCTCGACACCAACGTGCTCCTTCGCGCGACCCACGCGTTGGAACTGCCCTTCCGCGGCGTGCCCCTCATGATGCAAACATGGGTCTCCATTGACAACGTCGTGTTCCGCCCGCTGTCGATTCCGTTGCTGCTGCATCCGTCGCCGCCACCGCCTCCCGTGGTGAACGAGCCACATGATCACACAGCCCCCGTGGCCGCTCCGTGTTATACGGCTGCGCGCTTCCACGAGCTGGCAGGCATGACCATCGACATTGACGACAACAGCGTCCGGTACGACCTCCAGCCCGACGCGGTCACACTCAACACCCTCGTGTCCAATGCGTTTCTGCTTTACCTCTTCAACCCGACGTCGTTTCGACCGTTGGATTGGTCGTACGAAGCCGGACTTGCCATCGGTACGGTGTCACATATATATGTATATACATACATCCTGCCAAGAGATATACATACATACACCCATGTCACATGCTGCGGTGGTTTACTTTTTATTGTGTAGGGTCGCACACACACTTGTTGCCGAGCGAACGCGAAGGCGTGTTCCTAAACTCTACCACCAGTGCGCTTCGCGTGTTCCTATCGTATGGCAAACAGCAACTCACGCCAGTGGCATCTGCCCCAGCGGCTCTGGACGACCAACCCCCCGACACATTGCCGTCACATCGTCGGCCATTGGACATCGCGTGCGCCGCCGGCGACAGCACGTTCACGTTCAGTGTCATAGCCACCAACCGCCTCACGCAAGCCAAGAAGCTCGTGGTATCGCAAGCCATGCGCATCACACTGCCCGCCCCCGCGTATCGGTACTACTGTACACTCGACTGCAACTCGATTGATTTCATAGGTGCTCACGAGTGTATGTATATATATATATATATAGCTACGGCAAACTCGAACGCCACGCGCAGCTATCCAACGACGCGGTGCTGTGCTACAGCTTTGACCTGGACAACCACCTCCAATACGTCGAGTTTGCCATTGGCTTTGAACCGCTCTTGCACGCATTGGACGTGGTGCCGTTTCTCGCCACTTGACAGCTTTTAAGTGTTAAAAGCCAATGACAAGATATATTATATACACACATATTGTGTGGACAATTGTGTTATATATGCTGGCTAATCGTGCTTTGGTTTTCCCACGGAACGATGGCAACCACACCACCACACAACACCCCCTATCCCCCCCACCACCAACGCCATCGCAGCCACCCATCCATAGAACCGCGTCACAACTTGCCATTTCTTGTCGAGGCGGGAAAGAAACTTCTTCAGCGTCCGCGTGACCACGCGCACTGGTTTCGACGGCGGAATGTACGGAGTGTACGTCCCAGGAACGGATGGCTCGCACGTGTCGTACGTCAGCAGTTCGGTGGCGCCGCGGCGGCCGCTGTACCGCACACAAATACGCGTGCCATCGTCGCGGACGTCCAACAGTCCAAATTGCCCTGCGACACGTCAAAGTCAGATAACGTCAAAGTCAGAATCAGATGTGTACCTGAGCCAGGAAAGGCCCCGTGACTGTACGGCCCGCCCTTAATCGACCCCGGTCGCCCCAACGCGGCGGCGTGGAACGTCGTGATGTTGCCCAGGCTGTGGCTGCCGTCGTCCACGGCCAGCATGTGCGCGTCACCGCTGACAATGACCAATGGGATGGAGGTCAAGTCTAGGGTCGCGAAGAACGCCACGAGGTCGTTTTGTTCGTGGGTAAAGTGCCCCCACTTGCGCTCGTCGTCGATCCACGGCATCGTGTTGACCCACACCACGAGGCCAACGTCCTCAGATGTCGTCGCGGCTTGCTACAAAAAATTGGCATTTCCCCAACGAACGGTCGTTACAAACGGCAAAGTGCTTTCGTGCTTGGCACCTCCATATCTCTCAATATCATGCGTGGGTGGTCGAGACAGGGAATTGTGATATACATATCATTCGAGGAAGCGATATAGACAGAGGATTGTGTGATATATCAAAGTCTATATATATATCATTCGAGGAAAAACGATATATATCATTTTTGTGTGTGGTGGTGGTGGTACCAGTTGGTCTTTGAACCATTGCTTTTGATCGAGGCCAAGGATTGTCTTGGACGGGATGTCGGGGGCGTCGTTGGGAGTGCGTTGCGACCGCAAGTCGGTCACGAGAAATCGCACGCGGCCAATCGTAAACGCTTGTTGGATCGTGTCCAATGGATCGTCTCTACACGAGTATCGTCGTCATGTGACAGCGTCATGTGACAACGTCATGTGATATTGTTAAGTTTACTTGGACGGACAGTGAGAATGAATCGACACAACCAACTGTACAGAAAAAAAATCATCGGCAGAAGGATTGCGCCAATCAGATTGCAGGGAACCACCATATACATCGAATTAGTGTGAGACTTCAATTAGTGTGATACCAATCCCCACAGGGCAATTTTGTTAATACAACGAATCAATCGATCGATTATGGATTTGGCAAAGAATCACGACACAAGTCAACCAAATGTTGGGTACAAAAAACGCAATAACGTCATGTGACAACGTCACGAGTTTCGTACGGTCGAACCAGGGGGTAGTGGGGCACGTATTCACGGTACGCTTGCAACGACGCCGGACGACCAAGGGCGGTGCCGTCTGAATTGTCCGGACCAAAGTCATGGTCGTCCCACATGTACGCCATGGGCAATTCCATGGCCAGCATGGCCTACATCTCGGTCATGCAGTCGAACGTGACAAGAAGGATGTCACTTGGATACTGTCATATGACGTAGTGTCCAACAAAACGGGACAACGGCAAACCCGACATGGATAACGTCATCGATGCGACAACAGGATAACGTCATTTATTACCGTGCCAGCGGGGGAGGCAAACATGGACTCGTACGCGCCACGGAATGCTGCCACGTCATTCACGTCCAAGTTGGCATAGTGCAGATCGCCCATGTGGATGAAAAAGAGCGGGTCGTGCGATGCAATTTCATCAAATACCTAAATCAAGGCATAAATACATGAGCGGTAGTGACACGTGAGCATGACTTGACCTCGGGGTCCGAGTCCTCGTCGGCGCACGACGAAAACGCAAACGTGTAGGAAAGGGGCACGCCGGGCGGCGATGGAAGGCGCACGGACCGATTGGATCGTTTGAGTACGCTGGACAGCAATGATAGGTTTTAGGTTGTGTACTAGTAGGAGACCTAATGTGCAGGAAGCAATGTACATGGAGTTGTCGTAGCGAAACTCATACGCAATCGATGCACCAGAAGCAAGTCCCTGGAACCATTCCACATTCAAATGTCAGTCGGGAGGGATTATGAGATAGCAGTAGTCGTTATGATATCGACTACCGTGGCCTGAAAATCGTGCAAATCCGTTGTAGTGGACATCGATTGCATCGTGCTCAGAAATCGTAATGGTGGCGCAGATTCAAGATCCTAGGGAAGCATACATAATGATCACGTTCGAACATGGTAAGGAGCAAGGAAGCCTACCTGGTCGACCCACAGAGATAGTTTGGTGGCATCGCAAGCTGGATCCACAAATGTTACAGACACGCGAAGGCGGGTGGAAGTGCTGGTGAGCGCACCAACCCACACCCAGTTCACGGGGGATAATCCCGACAATGTCTCGACGTCCATACACGCGTTCGTTGTGCATAAGGTAAGCATGCACAGAAGAAAGGTCCACAAGGACGGCGGCATCCTTGTCTTTTCCACAAAAGGGCAAATGAGGGAGTGAAAATGCACCTTCTTAATGTCCAATGAAATCGCGTGAGTGTCGTATTTTGACTTTCGTCGCGTGATTTGATTCGCTGTTCCTAATCTCATGGTCCAATCATACTGCTGTATTTACACCCTCCAGCGATGATCTACAGCAAATTGAAGTCGCTGCTGCTGCCATTGCACGTTTTGCCACGAAGAGCACACATGGACACGAGCTTGGTCCCAGCGTCACCAATGATCAATTCCGCAAACGTTTCCTCGGCCGGCGGCAACAACACTGACGACACCTTGCTCTGCCGGTACAAGTTTGGCAAATGCTTGAACCCACGGACGTTCAAGATCAACGGTACATTACACTCGTTGTGTACGATGCACAGACAAAGGCAGAACGCACATCAGCTCAAAAGCGACCGCAAACGGCGCCAACGCAAGTCCCTGCAACGCGATCGGTCTAGCCCGGTGTTCACGTCCACCACCCCAACGGCCGTCCCGTCGATCACGGATTCGAACGTGTCCCCCGCACCTTCCATTCCATTCCTTGAAGATGACTTCATGCGAGCCAGCGCCATTGGTGAAGCCATCTACTGCATCAACTTGAACCTAATCAAGCTGACCCATCTGCTCATGCACCACGATGAGGTCGCACGAGTCGAGAGCTGCTCCGTGCTCTTGTCGTTGAACCCAGAAAACCTTGGCACCCCGATACCTTCGACTATCAAGAGCAAAGGCACAGCCGACTACGTTGTCAATTCGTCAATACCAGCCGAGCACAACGAAGTGGCAGAGGCCATGCTGCAGAGTCCCCAGCATACCTTGCCCGCCATGGTTGCCCCCTACAGCCCCCGCCCTTCAAGCGAACACCCATCACCCCTTCCAGCATTGTCATCCATCGTGAAGGCTCATTCTTCCTGCCCCATGAACTTCCATCGCTTTGTCGTGTAGGACTTGGCCATCGCGCTTACTTGTTCCATGGTTGTCCATCTCCAACGTTCAAATTTTTCGTAGACGAGTCTAATAAATGCTGTGCACATTCACAGTGTGGGTATGCATCCTATAATTGACGGCGTAAACAACGCAAACGTCACTTTGCACTCAAGTAATGAGTACATACAGTTATACATCACGGTCTACTCATTTCAGACAAGTCCTTATGACATACCACGTACTAGTATATAGCATATGTATAACATTACTTTACGACTCGTTGAATCAAGATGGCCCTGCGGGGGTCGTATCTAGGGTTGGAGGGGTCGACACCGCACGGATGGCGGACGTGCGTCGAACTTGCAAGTTTTCGGCTCGAAATGCCTCGGGCACTTCCACATTGAACTCGAACGAGCCACTACGAGTGGGATTTCGGGGTCCTTTCGACGTTGGCGGGTCAGATAATTGTTTGTTCGCTTCGGCAGGCGACGCAATCGACGACGCCTCGAGGTACATGCTCAAGGTGGAGCTATGTTTCTTCGTCGCTAAGATGGGCGGCTGCTTGTACTGAGGCCCTTCATGTTCCAGTCCTGTGGAGCCAGGGCACCATGCACAGGATAGCGAGCGGTTGTCCGCGCCGACACTACCGGTAGACGATGATTTGTTCCCCATGTGGCTGTGTGATTGTTGCTCGAGGATTCGATAAATTCGGCGCCCCGGGGCGCAGTTCCAACTATCTTGAGATTTGTATGTGATCGACCAAATTAATAAAAACACGACCAGCATACATCGTCTAAGTTGAAGTTTAATGTTGGCCAAAATGATGTCTTTGGACAATCGGTTACACAGGCGTTACGTCCATCTCCCAAGTGACATGAGTGTCGCGGCCACGGCGGAGCGTGTGCGTGTGTACTGCCGCATACGACCGTACATAGCCCAAGCCTGTCCCGAGGCCGACGACGAAAGCTCGACGTTCGTGACGGGAACGTCGGCTTCGTCCCGACGGCATGTCTGTGTCACGCCCACGTCCGTGTCGACGCTCACGTTCCAGGACAACGACACGAAAGAGTTTGGGTTCGATCGGTGTTTTGCAGACGATTGTAGCCAAGAGGCAGTGTACGAAGCCGCAGCCAAGGACTTGGTGCTTGTACGTTGTACTTTCATCAACCTAGAGCCCCCCATGTATCCCCTTAAGCACCATGTTGATTCTAGAGTGTATTGGATGGGTACAACGCCACTATCATGGCGTACGGCCAAACGGGATCTGGTGCGTTCCTAGGCTGCTTCTGTCGTTGTGTTGACGTATATCTATAGGGAAAACCCACACGATGGTGGGCACATCGCTGGACGGAGGTCACGCCGACGCTGGGATCATTCCACGGTGTCTGCGCGACTTGTTTGAGCAGCGCAGACAGTCGCCGGTGGCCACAACAACAAAGGGCATGCGACAAAAAGGGCTTGGGGCGCAACTGCGGGCGAGTTACGTGCAAGTGTACTGCGAACGCGTGTTCGATTTGTTGCTCGACCCAACAAGCTCGTGTACAAACAGCCAGAACGCGCTGCAGATCAGAGAAACGGACGACCGGGGGGTGTACATTGACGGCGTGACGTTGCGACCCGTGTCCAGTGTCCAGGTTCGGTTTCTGTACGAACTACACACAAGGGCATTTCATCATCCCTTGTGTTTACGTTTGGCATGAGATGACTTCTTCCCCGTAGGAATGTGTGGCGCTGATGGAGCAAGGCAACGCGAATCGCACGGTGGCCACAACCGCCATGAATGCGCACTCGAGCCGCAGCCACGCCATCTTGACCATCCACGTCACGACGTCCGTGACGACTGATGGAGGAGCCGAGGATGGCTGTGACGTGTACCGCAGCCAACTCAACTTGGTCGACTTGGCAGGGTACATATGTACATACAAATGCATCCAACGATCCTTCGAGGTGTACATGTAGTACATAACAGGTTCAATATGCAGGTCCGAGCGCGTGAAGAAGTCGCTTGTCCGCGGTGTCCACGTGAACGAGTTGAAAGCCATCAACTTGAGTTTATCGGGTACAGATAACGTTATTGTGCTTTCGAGTGAATTTTCGTGGTTTCTTGTTGGAATTTAAATCGATTTGATTGGCTACTTCAGATGAGTTCCAAATTATTAGCCAATCAAAACCTTCTCAATGAAATTCAACCAATCAGATCGATTGTGGATCAGTTTGGTCGATTCGATCCCCAAATTTGTATCAAATCGACAAAATATCGTAATTCTTTATAAATGCCCATATCGTCATTCTTACTAAAATGGAAGACCATAGCTCTTGGCAATTGCATCTCAGCGTTGAGCAAACAGCAAAGCCACGTGCCGTATCGAGACAGCAAATTGTACAACTATGTGTTGCTTTCAATATATATTTATATACAGTTCATTGGCGTGGGTTTGTGGTAGAACGAGATTGCTGCAGTACAGCTTGGGCGGCAATGCCAAGACTGCGCTGGTGCTGACTGTCAACCCGGACGCATCGGAAGCGTCGGAATGTCACGCCACGTTGCAGTTTGGTCAGCGCGCCATGAAAGTGCAAGTGATGGCAACTGTGAACGTCGTGCCAGACTACAAGCGCCTCGTGGATGAGCTCCAAGTACGCCAGAACACCCTTGATGCTGTTGACCCCCCAGAAATTAGAAAACACGTTAGAGGATGAGTTATGAGTGGAGTATGTGTTGGTGGTGGTGGTGTAGGCCAAGCTAGACGCCCAAGGCGACAGACTCAACGAAATGGACATGGAACTTCAAACGTCCAAACAATGCCAAGCCGTCTTGCAGGTCCGCCGTCCATAGCTCTGTGTGTGTGTCTATGTCAGGATCGAATCGATCTTCTTTTGTGATAGAATCAACTGGAAGAAGCGCGACTGGAGACGTCACAGGTCAAGTTTGAACTGCAAGCCATGGCGAAATGCAAACACCCTCTCCCGGCAACTCCACCGAGCGACCAGCCCCACGGATGTGGTGCCGACGACGACGATCAACAAGGACAACCAGCTACTACTACGATACAAGAGGATACCACCCACGCCACCGCCATGTTCGAAGCTAAAGTCCAGGAGCTCGTTCAAGAACATCACCGCGAGTTAGCCCAGCTCAAGACACGGTAACGTGTTGCATCATTCGCAAACATCTATGACCTACCTACACTGTACCTGGTGTTGTACTACTATTCATAGTTAGTATATATTTGTTCAGCTACTACTACCTAGTTAGTATGCATGGAAATCGTTCAACTGGTTTGACAGTATTTTTGTCGTCCAAGGTACGACCAGCAACTGGTCACGCACAAGCATGTGGCGAATCGAGCAAATCAGGAATGGCACAACGTCGAGCACGAGCTGTCGGCGGAGCGAACGGCGCACCTGGCCACGATCGCCGAAGTCCGAGACGCCAAGGAGAAGCTGTGGGCCACCGAACGACACACGACCGACCGCGTGGCCGAGCTGAGCCAGGACAAGAAGGACCTCGAGGTGCAAGTTGCGACGACGTTCAAGCTCGTGCGCGCGGCGGAGGCCTCGGAGAAGCTCCTCACGGACAAACTCCACGCGTTGGAAGCCGGCAAAGCCCAGCTCGAGGCGTCCATAGATACCAACTTTGTGTCGAGGGCACAGGTACCCATATCTTACCAGTGGAAAGTTAGTTGGTTGTGTTTAGTGCTGTTTTGTGTGTTGTCCAACCACACAGTAGTTTTCTGCTGCTGGTCGTGATGATGGTCTACAGCTAGGTAGGTCCTGAACGATGTATAGGTGGGCGAAATGGAATCGCTGTATGCTGACGCGATCGCCAAGCTGCAGCACCGCGTCGAGTCGCTCGAAACCAGCAAGAAGACGACGTCCGCCGCCGTCCCTGCGAGGCTACTGCCTCCCGTCAGAGACCATCCGACGGCCAAGTGCGCCGTCGTGGTGGATGGCTTGATCCCGAAGAAGGCAGTGCCACGCATAGGCCGCGTCGTGCCTGCCGGGCGGCGGTAGCAAAACTACTTGTCACAGATCATCACAATGAATGGCCAGAAGAACATTCATGGAATGCATGACGTTATCTCATTTTTCGTATGGGTTATTGATTGATGTTGTGAAACACATCGTTCACGTCTTCGTTGTCGCTCAATGCCTACGCCATACACACACAGGAATATGACTACATATACAGGAGATACATAGTACAGTTGCCTGGACGGTCGAATGTTATATAAGGAGCGCTTACATCTAGCAGCGCTTCAAACTCATCGGCAGCATCATCGGGCAAATCCACAAATTCCTACCAGTCATATCCAAAGGTAATATTCATAGATGTAGTCATGTCATGCAGTTTGGTACTGTACTAATACCTTTGGGTTGTAAATGATCGAGCATACATGGGGATGCAAGCCCAGCGTAACCAAATGATTGCGCACAATGGCCAAGTCGTTCATGTCACATGTGATCTGGACACACATGATTACGTCATACACGTTTGACCATGTCACATGTACAGTACCTGGGCCACAGCGTCTCGGAATTCCATGTCTTCTGCCCCTGCTTCAATCTGCATATTGCCATTGGGTTTATGCCATCATATATGATACATGTGAGCATTCGTACGGCAATGTTCAGCATGCTATCTTCGTCCCACGTCACCGCCTCGTCGTCAGGTTGCTTGACCTATTATTACGTCCAGTTCATTGAGTTGGTTTCGTATCGGGCGACTTGTACTAGTAGTGCTACTACTTTTACGTGGTAGGAGTACCTCGAGGTACCCCTTGCGCTCAAACATCCATGCCACCGACCCATTGGCACCCAACCCGCCGCCATGTTTGCCCAAGATATGACGCAGGGCCGGCGCCGTCCGCTTGCGGTTGTCCGTCAACGCTTCGATCTAGTGGAAGATGGTGTCAGAATGCAGAAAAGACGGCGCGATACGCAACGAACCATCAACGCACTGCCGCTAGGTCCCGTGGCTTCGTACAAGATGGTTTCCGTGACTGCGCCAGACTTTCCGTCCACGCCGCGCTTGATGGCGGCTTCAATGCGGTCGCGCGGCATGTTGAAAGTCTTGGCCTACTCGTATGATATAGTCGCATGCGCGAGCTGTCGGTGCATGTACCTTGATCACGACGGACGCGAGACGCTACAAACAACAACATGCATCATCATGATGGTGGTACACAAGATGAAGATAAACAATTAGAAGAAGTAAGTTCGTCGTACAATGTTGTTGACGTCGCCGTGGGTTGCTTTGGACGTCACGACGAGTTCCTTGGCCAGCTTGCCAATGAGAATTGCTTTTTTCTATCCAAAATGTCCACACATGTCCATGAAGGTGTGGACGTCGAAGGAAGGATGTACCGCATCGGTCGCGCTCTTCTTGCCAGCGATAGTTGGCGCGCGACCCATGAAGCGGCGCTGTTCAAAGCGGAGGGACGTGGCCACGAGTTGATGCAGCGGACGGCTGGCTTGCATGTGGACTTGCTGTACAATTCAAATGAGCCATCGATGACTAGTTATCCGGAGCAAATTGTCGTTTATCCGGTTATTTCGATCGTTTATTCAAGGAGACGCCGCTGACGACACCACGACACCTCATGGATGTCTCAACCCTCCAGGACCTCCTTCGAGATCCCACCAAGAAGCATATCGTAGACACTGTCGACGCGCTAGGGCTTGGATCTGCAGAGGTCGGGGCAAACTACCATGATGTATGCGTCCTTTATACTGAAGTCGATGGATAGGCGCAACACTTGAAGGCACCTCTCACATCTGTCGCGCTTGTACTTGAGCAACAGCATACGCTTTACATTGCACACGACACGACTGTCCCATGGGGAGTCCTCAAAGTCGGCAGGAAGCATCTCTTCTACTCCGTACGTCGTCGTTCCATGGGCACGTAATTCCTTATGACGTTGATAACGCCACCAAACAGAAACCCCGCGGTGGCTTCATCGAGATGGATCCATTGTGCGTGTTGGATTTCTACGTCCATCCAGATCGGCAGCGCCACGGCTTGGGCCTTCATTTGTTCACGTCAATGCTCGAGGTCCGTACATACATCGTCTCGTCCTTCTTCCAATCGTCATTGCTATATCTGTAGCGCGAATCGGTAGCGCCCCATCAACTCGCTTACGACCGGCCATCCCCAAAGCTCTTTCCCTTCCTTCGCAAACACTTCAAACTCGACTCATACGTGCCCCAGTCGAATCGGTTTGTCGTGTATGACGCCTACTTTTCTGCGTAATTCACAATCTCTCCACGATGACCAAGTCTCGAGGGTCATTGACATGCCATTCACGGTACAAACGGCCCTCTCGTTCCCTGCTATCCTCACAGGACCTTGGCTGCGATACTGTGTTCCTTTTGTTGGGGTACAGAAGACCAACAACTCACGGCGTCTCATGTATGGCTTACTGGGTGACTCACTGAGTCGTCGTCCGCCAACTATAGCCCAGCCACCGCCGCACCACATGATTATATGCGTATTTATTGATTTATATGCAAAAATAAACACTAGATCACATTTGGCTACACACTACTCATCGGTTTCACCCTCCACTGTAGAACGTATTTCGTTATATTAATAAAAACAAAAACAAATATGAAAAAATAGATAAAATTAATACCAACTACAAGAACGAATAATATGAGAGGATTTCATTATTTTTTTACAAAAAGTGTGTGTACAATTTAAAAACAAAGTGAAACACATGTACCCGCGAGATACGTAATGACATCGATCTTACCACGCACACGCGTTAGCTGTCGTCGTCTACTTCACCCCACGACACGACACGAGCGATGCGCTGACTTCTTCCACCAAAAGTAAATATAGGTGTTTCTATTCCTTGATAAATATTTT
>NW_009798272.1:1080190-1094526 GCF_000520075.1 Aphanomyces astaci | reverse complement strand
CGGTATGCCAACCACTTGACGTCGGGGTGATGGCGCCGTTCAAGCGGAACCTACGTAACTTGTGGTTGTACGAAGAGCAGCTTGAAGGGGACGACGATGAAGACCCGTACTCACCAACTGCTCGTCAAAAGCGAATGGCCATGGTGTTGCGTGCCATTGCTGCATGGGATATGGTCACTGCTGACGTCATTCGACAGGCATTTGCCAAGGCACTTCGTGTAAATTGAATACAAATATTTTTTTGCAATTTAAATACATTTTATTTCATACAAATTCCTTGATATTGAGTGAAGTTAATTTTTATAGAAAAAAGTTCGACGCGCCCGGGACTTGAACCCGGGGCTCACTCAAGACACACAACGTGTTTAACCACTGCGCTATCGCGTCGAACGCTTACGCTTGTGCGTCATCCATTGTATCAATCGAAGTATTGTTTTTCTTCACCTCTGAATACTTATGACCTCTTCAATCGGTAGCTTGAAAGTTCTTGAGTGTCCTTCTTGCACCTTCTTTTGATGTAGAATATAATTACCTCTTGAAATGATTAAATTTTTGAAAGCGGTCTGTGATAGGCTGCATTAATTTTCGAATATCGAAGCACCATGACCAATCAGATTGTAGAATTTACCGTCTAACTCGAAGACAGGGTGGGCGTTGCATTCCGTCCGTCAGTAAGATTCGAACAACATTATTATTATTATTAAAATAAATATAAAAAAATCCATGTTCGAACCATCTAAAATATTGTGGATTCGATACGAATTTCCAGTTCCCGTCGAATCGAATGATCTCGCCGCCGAATCGAATCACGAATCAGATGCTTTGGCTACTCCAATTTTGATTTGAGACATCAAGCCCGAGAACCTTCTGATTGGCTTCCACGTATATATATATATATATATATATATTGTCGTTTTACCAAAATATGTAAAAATAGTCCGATTCGAATCACAAATCGACGCTATTGGCTAATCCATTTTTGAGTGGATTTGATTGGCACTTGCAGAAAGACAAATATATTCAACCAATCAGAAAACTCCATTATGATTCAATATTGGTTAGACAAACCATGCGAATGTTGCAAGTTTATAGCGAATTCACAATACTAAACATTTTTTTCATTTTGAATGAGTTTCCAAGATATCTAGTAGTCTTCAAAGCAATAGGGGTGTGTAGTACACCATTTTGCAGTTAAGTTGGACGAATGCCCGATATATTTGGCCGTGCGCCCGATATAATTGGCCATGTGCCCGTTTAATTTGGCACACGGATGTCCTGTGCCCGATATATTTGGCGATGTGCTCGATATAATTAGCCGTGTGCCCAAGTAATTGGCCATCTGCCCGATGAATTGTGTCGTGTGCCCGATGAAATTGAAATAACTCAAAGAATTATATTCCATGGAGTGCAAAGCAGTTGTGGTGGAAACATCATGTGGTTAAGCTCGGAGGAAAACGCGCGAAGGCAAGAATTCGAAATTTATACTTGAATAAACTAGAGTTTAAGTTCATAATGCGGGCACTGCTTTTCTCCAACACTTTGAATGCTCAATATTCAAATCGCCAGGGCACGCACAGCATGGACGTCGCTGCACCCCCATGAACTCTGGTAATGATAGCAAAATGAAGTACTAGTATTGCCCCTTTACTTCAACGTTTCGTCCATACTTCAACTCCGTTCAAAATTTGAATCTGTCGTGCGCAGAGCCCATTCTTCGATTTACCTCAAGCTACGCACCCTCGATGAACGCGCGGAGGCCATGGGCAACATGGGCGTTGGGATGTGACGTCACAGCAACGATGCGGCATGTGTCGTTTGACGACCATTTCTATTTTGAACTGACTTTTTATTGCGTGATTTCCATTTTCATCGGGCACACGACACAATTCATCGGGCACATGGGAAATTGCTAGGGCACACGGCCAATTATATCGGGCACACCGCCAAATATATCGGGCACACGACATCCGGGTGCCAAATTTAACGGGCACATGGCCAATTATATCGGGCACACCACCAAATATATCGGACATTCGTCCAACTTAACTGCAAAAAGGTGTAGTGAAGCTGTAAAGAACACGCCAACAGGACATCGACTACTGATATACATATTGTCTTTCTTTTCCCCAAAATTTGGACTTTTGTGCTGAAACGCCAAATCTATCGGTCGATTCGTTGTACTGATATATTTTGTATGTAAAAGGGTGTCCTGTGGTGCTTGGTATTACACTAATTGAAGCCACACACACTAATTTGACGTTGATGATGGTTTCCGGCAATCTGATTGGCTAAACCCTAATTCTGCCGATTCTTGTTTCTTTGGTTGTGTCGTCGATGCATTCTCCATGTCGCATCTCCAGTTTAGAATATAAACACAGTACAATATGAGCATCCCAATCGCATGTGGTCCTTCTTAGGTATTTACACGGACGCGAGGAACGCCTGGAGCATCAAGTCAGGGTCATCTACGTTTGTTTCGGGCTTGGTCGGGTCGAACGACGCGCGGATCTGCTGGCGTCCAAACCATCGGCCGTGCATGGCTCGCAGGCATGCGACGGCGCTGTCTAGCGCTTCAAACTCCACCACCACGTCGTTCGAGTCTGGCCGGATCAACACCTGGCACATCATTGTCGATCTCTCTCTCAAAGACATGTGATACAAGGTACCTGCAACACGGTGCCAAAATTCGAGCATTCCAATCGCAAATCGTCCTCTACATCCAAGTACTCGTCCGACAACGGCGCTTCGTGAGGGTCCTCGTCGAGGATGCCACGTAGCACCACCGATCGCGACGGTTCGTCCAATGTGTTTTCCACTGGCTGCACATGCGTAATCGGTGGAGATAACGAAGGAGGAGGGGACGCCGCGGCGACACATGATGACGGAACAAACGCTGGGGCGGCGGTGCCGACAGGAGTCGACGCCGTGGCCCCCAAACCACCATGGAATTGATCGTGGATTTCTTGTAAAAATGCATCCACCATGTTGTCGGTAGGCGGCGCGTCCTTGTCTGGGGCGGCGGCGGCGGCGGGTTTCTTGCTGTAGTCGGCGGCGGTGGCCCTGTGGCAATGTTAGATGTTGTGGAAAAGGGGGGTCAACGTACGTGATCCGGACGCCGGGTTTGAGCTCGAGATGGTGCAACTGGTATCGTCAGCAAACGTCGTGGCTAAAGTAGTACCTTGGCAATTGCAGCGTTCATCATGGCAACAGTGGAAAACACAACCAACGCATCGCCCTAGGTCGTGCGATGAGCATTTGGTGGGCATATACACGACGACGATACCTTGAGACTTCCACGCTCGTCCTTGTAGAACTTGACGCGCTTGACGCGACCCAGGCGGTGGCACAACGTTTCTACGGCATGCTCGTCAAAAACGAGTCGCCGACGTTGGGGTCGACAGCATATATATACGTACCCAGCTGTTTGCATGCAATGTACGTCGTCAGACCGGTGATATACACCCCTGCGCTAGTTTCCTTCTTGTGCCTGGAACCTCCTCCATCCCCACCGCCACTTGTAATCCGAACTTGGGCTCGCGCGAGGGCATCCTCGCGCTCTCGGTCCAACCTACACGCACTCACGATCAATCTCGACGTCCATGGCCATAGCGCGTACCTGTCGATGTACTCAAAGTTCTTGTCCAAAGCCGCTTCAATGCGGTAGAACTCCCGGTCCAGGATGCGCTGCATGATCGCATGAGACTCCATCGCCAAGCGAATGCTCGAATGAATGCGTTCAAAACAATTATCCGGATGCACGCAGGCTCCGGATATCAGGATACCACATACTGTCCATGGGGAACAACGAGAGCACCCCACTGCCTGCCGCGGCTGCGGGCGATCCCTGTGCCGCCGCCCTGGAAGCGTATCTTCAGTGCGTCGTCGTATCATGGAACTCATGATTAATACTGATGGTTTGATGGCGTAGATGTGTGGACATCAAGACAACACAGCGAGGCGGGCTTCGGGACGGCGACGAGTGCGAACACGAGATCGCAGCGTACAAGGAGTGCCGTCAGTTGCACAAGAAGAAGGTTGTCGCCGTGGCCGCCGCGGAGACACGGGACGTCAAACAGCCTCTCCCTCGATAAAACGGGGAGATTCGAATTGGGGGGTCTAATTCTCCTTCCTATTAACAATTTTCCTAAAACTCTTCTTCGTCCGACGCGTAGTCGTGCTCTGACAAGCTAGTGATCCGAGTTGCTAGGATGGGGGTCGTGTCGTTGCGACGATGATGTGGCTCGATGATGATAGATGTGTTGGGACCCATGGACGCGGTCGAGGATGGGGGCATATGCAGGTTCTTGGACATGGAGCGAATCAACTTGGCGCGCTCCCGAATCCCGCGGACATCGCGCATGCTGCTCAGCGTCTCGGCGTCGTCCCAGTCGTCGACGCTGCTGTGTTCGGTGTCCAAAAAGCTGTTCTTCCCGGCATCTCCGTCGTCCATCATGATGTGAATCTCGTCGTCGTCGTCGTCGTCGTCCACTTTCTTGCGTGGTAAATGCGCAGGTGGAGGAGAATGTGCCGCGGCGGCGGCGGATGGAACAGCGTGATGCTTTTGGGTGGCTGGCGCTACGAAAGCACCAGAATTTGCCGCTACTTTGGGGACCATGATCGGCTCGCTTCTTTGCCGGCCGATAGGCAGCGGGTGCATGGGATGAGGTTGTTGGGTTGGCGGCGGTTGTGGTTGGACAGGTTCATCCGTGGAATGTGTGGGGAGGGGATGCATGTGGGAGTGATTCGATGGAGCGTTGTCTTGCATGTGTGTCCGCGGAGGGTGGACCGATGACGACGATGACTGCACATGACGGGTAGGCGGGCCAAATGAAGCGGCTTTGGAGGCCAAGGGGGCGCGGCCCAACGTGCGTGTAGGATGATCTTGGTTGAATTCGTGGTAGCTGGAGCCACCATGCGAAGGCGGCATAGTCTGTGGTCGCTGCGTCGTCGTTGTGTTGGGCAGTGACCGCGCCGAGTCCGTGGGGAGTTTGCTCGGCCTTAGGCCGCTACGGACCATCATGCGCCTTCGGGTGGAGTCGCCGCATATCCTGTTGTTCGTCGGGTACTGCAGGAGCGTGGTCTTGACTCCAGCGTTGAACGACATCGAGAAGTACTGTGCGCAGCACCAGCAGCAGCAGCAGTGGGCTTGTCAAGGTGTCTGTGTCGGCTGTTACCGTGTGTTACTGGCCTCCGCCCCGTTATGGGCCAGGTTTTTACAATAGGTAATACGTTTAAACGTGTTTGGAACTCAACCCAGAAAAAGACAGGCGCACGAGGGACATACACACATCGGTTGCGGTGTAGAGGCACCAGCAACGCATCCCAATTGCCGTGAGGACGTACACTGTTTCTCCACAGCACGCGCTGCCTCACTCAGTATTCGAAGGACTGGGGAAGTGGATTGTAATCGCGAAGCTAGCAAAAGCTAGTACTACTACGTATGAATAGTACACTGTATTATTGTGTAGTTTTCGCTAACGTTATGAACTTCCGAAGTTGTTCACGTGGCATTCTGATCTATCGATATTGAATCACACTGGAAGTTCTGATTGGCTGAATATATTTGTCCTTTCTCTAAGCGCCAATCACATCGAATCATAATTCAATTAGCCAATAGGCATCGATGTCGAGATTGGATTCTGTGACAATACTACGTTTTTAATAACTGTAAAAAACAATTCACGATAGTATTTTTTACTAGTATGTACGGTAATCCCGCCAAATATGATTCGCAACTCGGATCTTGTACTGTTTGTGGTTGGTAAAGACTTAGTACTACGTGTAGTAAGTCGTGTACAAACTATATGTATATACCTCCGATTGGAAATGATTGATAGGTTTCACTTTGTTAGCCTTGAACACTCAGTCAAAACAGGGTATTGCCTTGACGATGGGTTTACTGCCACGTAGAGAATTTCACCAGAAATCCGATTTTAGTGCTCAGAGAGTCCTAATTAGAATATCTTACAGTTAGAAGTTATGGTCAATACCCAATCAGGAATGATGCTCATTTTGCACTGTGCTTCTGTATAATTTCTATACACCCATATCTGATTTCTCCTGAACTTATCTGGATATAGAGGTTTAGTGAGAGGTATGTGGTACAGCCAATATTTTCAATACCTGTATAATTTAATTGTAATTGTACCTAACCGGTAAAGCTATCAATCATTTCCAATCTGAGGTACTAACGACTTGCACAACAAGTACACTATCGTTACTACGGGAGTAAAACTTGATACCGGTAGTGAGACTCAAGTTTCTCACTGTGAAACTTGGGCAAGTACACGCACGTCACATTTGGAGATTTGTGCCCAAATTACAGACGTTACTTCGAAGTACGTTTTTGTTTTCTTTAGGATTCAGGTAATGTTCCGAATACAGTACTGTACTGGTAGTAAGTACTTCGAAGTACTTCGAAGTACTACATAGTACAAAGTAGTAGTTTCTTTACAAAATGATGGTCTTGTCTATCCCAAGCCAACCCACCCCCCACGAAACATCGAGCGCGAAGAATCTACGCAGCATCCCTTGAAGGACCGGACGTTGTTGTTTACTTCCAACATCATGCTCCCAAAGACATTGCACTTGTGGTGCTACAGGGTACTAAGTACTAAGGACTACGATCGATGGCATACATCGATATCCAACGCTCAGAGAAATTTGTGGTGTAATCACACCATACTGGCTCTTCCCGAAGTTTACCCCTTGCGTTAAACAATAAAACGCCTGAATCCACATAAAGTCCGATTCATGGTCCCACTGTACTTATTAGGGTGCGATGAGTACTCATCTGGTTGGTACTGTACGTCACAGTCAAATTCAATGCTTTCAAATGGCAGTAGTGATACGGAGGCTGAGTTTCACATTCCAGAGCGTGACAGTATGTAGCGAACGACGACAGAGCATCACACCGCAGCGGAGGTCGTGTGCATAATTTTGTGCAGCTGGCGGTGCCTTGGCGATAAGTGAGTCCCGAATGTCCCATCGATATTCCATTTGTTGGGGTAATGCGGCAGGATGTAAGTACACTGTACAGTACGTAGGTCGTGCTGCTACCCAGACGAGGCCAACAACGACAGAGTTCTTTTACTTGGTGTTTGTATTGTCGGAAGCGTACCGTTGTAATTACCTTAAATAGTGTTTCTGATCTGTGAATGAGGTGCGAGTTGTTTGCCGTTCATGTTGCGGCGCGTGTGTACTTGTCGTCGGTCCCGTGGGCATCAAGAAGCGTGTTACTGTAGGGACTACGCCTCAGTAAATGTGCTCCAGATTCTAACTTCAGTTGATTGTATCTATGTTACACGACAAGGGCGGCAACCTGGTCCTCGGCTCGTCCTATTATGTCTTGTTCGTCGTCGTCGCTGCTGTCGTCTTCCGCATCGAACACATAAATATCTTCGAGCTTGCTCATGTCGTCTGGGAACTGAATGCGTTTCGTATGCGCTTTCCTCGGCAAGTCGGTGTCCATGCTTCGCTGGAACTCGTCCGGAATGCGCATGCGGGCCTCTTGCAACTTGCGGCTGAGCTGGCCTTCCGCCGCGCGTTTGCGGATGTTCTTGGCGCGCGATATGATGTCGCTCGTGACCTTGAGGCGGTGGGACGTACTGCTTTGGCCCTTGTACCCGCCTAAGAACGCCACGACGTTCTTGTTCACGGCGGCCTTCTGCTTGAACTCCCGCGTCCGCGCCGACTCTGGCGCCCGCGACGACACGAGGTCCACATTGCGCAGCGAGCTGAAGATGCTCTCGTCCACGTCGTCGGCCGAGTCGGCGGGGGTCGGCGGCGGAGGCATCGGCGGTGTGGCGACTTCAACGGGGGCCACCTTGAGGATAGATGTGACTGGGTTCCGCGGTCGATCTGGGTGTGTTGTCATGTTTACGCGGTTGTTGTTCCCGAGGAGGTATGATGAGGCCATGGGCGGCGGGGGGACGACGGTCGTCGATGAACGAATAGGAGGGGGGGTGATCTTGCAAAGCTTGGATGAAGTGGATGTGGTGGAGGGTACGGTCGGCTTTGGTGGTGACAAAGGAACGCTGGCGGAGGAGGCCGCGGGGCGCCGCGTCCTCGGCACGTCCGCGACCGTTTGAAATGATCGTGCTGCTGTGGTGGTCCCCTTCGACGGAGGAGTGGCGTTGCCGCTGGCCAGAGGAATGGACTTCTTCGGTGGCAACGTATATGACGAGTCGACAAGCGTCTGGCCCAATGACGAGCCTTCCTGTGACGACGTGACGGAACCTCGTCGCGTGTTTCGCCGAAACCCGAGCAGACCGCTGCTCGGGTTCACGCGGAGAGACATGGCGTTGGCGCTGGCATACGTGTGAATGAACTCGCTTGGCGAGGACGGGGCAGTGTCTGTCGCGTCAGGGGAAGCTAACGAGCTCATTGGAGCTCTCGAGGACGAGGATGTCCTTGCAAGGTTGGCAAGGATTGGCGCTTCTTGCCACCGCATGCACATCGAGACGGGGGTGTCAATATCCATCTCGAATGCCGCCGTGAGGTCGTCTTCGTCGTCGAGGGACGATGACGTGGAGACGCTCGACGCGTTGTCCTGCGAAGTTACACTGGAGTTGGTGCGGTCTATGGAGCATCCTCGCAAACTGGAATTGCGCGAGGTGGTAGGTGAAAGGAGTGCCGGCTGCGTCTGTTGATGTTTGCCAATGCTGTAGCAACAACCACTTTCCGCCCGTGGATCCCCTTGAGCCAACATACATTAATCCCTATCATACAGTGTCGGACATACCGATCGAAGATTGGTAGGTCTGCGTTGGAGGCGTCGGCGGTATGCGCAGCGAGTGGAAGAAGATGGTCGTCATGGTGATGTGTACAATACGACGGCGCCTCTGCGCAATGTCCTCGACGCAGATGAGGAACTGCAAACCTGCCTCTACGCGACACTTATTCGCTTGGCGTTTGTATGCAGAGAATTTCTCCGGATGTTCCAATCCCAAAATATCCGGATAAATGCACCAATCACACGTTTGCAATGTGGCCGCAGCTTGTGTATGTCACAGACATTTTGAGCGAAATTATCTCTAATATTCTTCCATTTTTGGCAACTTTTCATTGGTCCGTCCGAATTGTGTCCGTGGATCGAATGTCGGAAAAATAACGTCATTTTTCTCACATCGACCAAGCCTTGCGAGTATCCGCCACTAAATTGCGCACACGACAGCGTAAAGTAGCAGAAGTCGTGTGTATATTTTTTACAGGTGGTGCTTTGGCGAGGAGAGAGCCCCAAATCGTGCACGTCACCGAATGTCCTATCGATTCCTTTTGTTGGGAAAAGCGGCAGGTACATTTAGGCCGTGTCGCAAACCGGACGAGACCTGTTCTACGACGAAGTACTTTTACTGGGTATTTGTATTGACCACCACCAATGAATACGTTTGTGTCGTAAGTACGCCTGCATACTCCATATGGTTTCAGGGTACTTCAAGTAACCAATTAGATTCTCAGAATGCAAAATTCTTAGCCAACCGTATTGCAACCTTCATAATTCTTAGCCAATCATACTGCCTTGCTCGATTTGTTGGCGATTTCGACCATCACATTTTGCTATGTAGGTATTGGGAAATTCCAATGAAATGATCTACTTCGAAGTAATGATTCAACCTTATTGAAATATTCAAGTAGCCGTGAATTTTTACAAATCAGGAAGTTTCACATCAGCCAACTCCACTCCTTGGAATACGCACTACTTACCAGTGTTATTTGAGCGTTGCACGCTTTATCGTCAAGTATGGACGGTGGTGAATACCTCCTTATGATATGTACATCATGGGATGACTTCGTTTATTGCTGGCGTGCTTGACCTGTTGCTGTGAAAATTCTGAATGGAAATTTATTTCGCTGAATTTCCTGTGGGTGCACCGAAATTCGTGATGTCTCATTGGATCATTTCATTGGAATACGTACACTCCCATTTTCAAAATCACTTAAATATAGAAGAAAGGTAAAGATTGCTACATGCTTCAAGTAATCATTTTGCCCCCCCGGATAATAACTACTGGTACAGAAACAACTTCAGAAAGATTAAGGGGTTCCACGGTTCGTGTATCGTGAGCACAATGGGAAGACCAGTTTGGCTGTACTAGTAACGTTAGCGATTACAGCGGTGTCAGCTGTCATCTTAATCGACGACAAAGCGTACTAGGAGGTATTAAGTCTGGAGGCAGACATTGAATGCAATACAAAAACCAAGTAAAACGATTCTGAATTTTTAAAAATTACACTACTAGCTAGTACCATGAGTCATGCGATCCTCTTCTTCCAGGCGCATATCCCTCAATTCCAATGCAATCGCGTCATCGTTAGCCATTATTGCTCCGAGGGATCTTGTAGCTGTTCTCACCATTGACCCCAACAATCGCATGCATTACCTGTCCCCAGGTTCGAAACGTGTTCTCCAATTCAATGATGGCAGAGACTTGATGGATTCCTTGAAAGGCCGACATTCCATTTGCTGCTGCAGTGACTGACAGTGAATATAGTTGAAGAAGCGCAGGTCTAGAACGTTCAGGTCCTCAGTCGCCGGATCTGAACGTTCTAGACACGTTCTAGACTTGGGCTTCTTCAACAATATTGTGCCAACCAGGTCTAGAACGTTCAGGTCCTCAGTCGCCGGACCTGAACGTTCTAGACCTGGTTGGCACATTAGCTGGATGTTCCAACCACCGTCAGTTGCCGCTTGAACAAACAAGGTCTCGTCGACAGCAATGTGCCTCATTTGTGCTTACTTGCTGAAGCTCTTTGCGCCATGCGCTGGTCAAATTTGATTTGGAATTTGTATTGCGAGAAGACATGGAGTCGTAGCAAGTGCGAATGTGGTCATATAATTCAACAAAAAATATGATCAGAAACACCTCAATGAAACCAACACGCTCCACTAAGTTTTAGGCCAATCGGTAACTGGAACACTAATTTTTGTCACCGCCTGCACTTACTGTTAATACTACTGTACCTACCAGAGGTATTCATAACGTTAGTATTTCATTTCTGTTGAGCCGTCAGCAAAATCTGCCTGAGTGAGAGTGTAGGGAAACAATGCTAACAAGTGCATGTACAGTCTGTACAGTATTGGCTGTGGATACGACCATAAATAACTTTTATTTTTCGACCTACAGTACTAGTATCTACCAGCATACAAGCACTTCAGTGAGGCTTATTAGTCCTTTAGGAATTGCAAGCAAGGTTCGTTTACGCGGTAGAACATGCAATGACTTCTGTAGTGACATCTGTAATTAACATTAAAATGCAATATTGAATGAATATACAAATACGAAGATTTATGTGCTAACACGTTAGCATGAATAACCCAGAGCTAAACTTGTGCAGCAGCAAATATACACAAAGTTTTCACCCGAAATACAACTAAAATATGTGAAATCGCGCTATAGTGTGCTTGTACCTTACGTGTTTGTTGTGGGAACCATAGTTCACAATAATGTACAGGGGAGCGGGCAAATTGCCGAGCAGTTTTGGGCAAAATACAGTGACGATAAACGTCAAAATACAATCTGATTATACCGTCCACCATTGCTGATGCCCTTACTACTACGTAGTACTGTACTCCAGTATACTATTGTAGGGGACAGTGGGGAAGATACTGTACACCAGGTTGGCGACAGTATTTAAGTCAGTTTTAGTCCGTTTTAGATGAAGGAGGTAAATAATAAAGCTAGCGATCTATTCTGAAAGTGTTGTCTACTACGTAACGTTAGTATAACCATGACTTGATCCGAGTATATCTTCCAAACGTAAATGGCCATTCATTTAATGCAAGTTGAAAGTTTTCGAGACGATGGTTAGGGTAAAATTATAATTATTTGATTCGCCAAGAAAGAATAGAAAATCTTTTCATTGGTTACAAATTGACTGCAAAACGTGATACTTCGAAGAATATTGATTTAACTGTAAGCAGATGAGTTGAATCATATTCTTCACCAGATTCTTCCCCAAGCAAAAACGCAACTCGGCAATGACACGTCCTATGGTTACCTGGCCGAACCCAAGACATACGCGGACGCTGGTCCTGACTTTGCGTCGTGTTCTGCTGGGTTTCTTTCCTTGCATTACATGACGTACTGGTGGCATTTGACCAAAAGAGCTATTCCGCAGGAGTGCGCGTGTGTTTTTTCTCCATACCTTTTTCTAATGAAGGCCAATTGCAAATGAGAGAGATGCTAACAGTAATATAAATTAACAGTAAGCTCACATGATTGTGTGTTTACCAGTCGTTTCACGTTTCGTATTTATGGAATTTTTCATATTAAGTTACAGTTTGTCCCCATTGTCCCCTAGTCTAACCAGCCGCCACAGGTGAACCCAAGCTCAGTGCCACCGCTTGAAAACAGACCTCCGGTCCAAGGCTTCGTAACTAACGTCCCATACCACCGTCGTTGTCGTCGGCCTCATCGGTGATTCACGTGCAAACACTTGACTCGGCCTTGGGGTCGATATTGCCCTTGATGAACGTACGTATTGCCGTCCATCCTGCAAAAACGTCAAGATAACAGAGACACGCTGACCAATCAAGAACCACCCTGCAATGGTCCACCCTCTCTTGGTAGCATTGGCGATCACAGCCCCTCCGGCGCCTTCCGTTGCCCAAGTTGTTTATTCCCTCATCGCCTGATCGATCCACAGTCCACACGGACAACGACACCAAGGCCGTAGTCTTCGCCTCCACGGATCAGTCGATTCCAACCAACAACACAACTGCTCCCGTTGGTACTCGTACCATGGACCTCTTTTCGAACAACACATCGAGGCTCTTATCTCGGCCATATGTGGGATAAAATGTACTGCCTCCTTTGGGTCGACTGTGTAACGTTTGCAGTACGTTTCCACTTCAACCTTTCCACCAAACGTCATTGTGCCCTTTCCTTAAGTTGCTGGTTGAAACAACGCCTTACCAGTTCACGATTCAACCAAAAATGCAATTGTACACCATGTTGCAGTTAAGTTGGACGAATGCCCAATATATTTGGCGGTGTGCCTATAATACTGTACTACACCATTTTGCAGTTAAGTTGGACGAATGCCCAATATATTTAGCGGTGTGCCTGAATAACTCAAATATTTATATTTCATGGAGGGCGAATGAGTTCAATATTTTGAATAATTATGCTCATTATTCAAATCGCCAAGAACGCACAACATGGACATAGCTGCACCCCACGAAGTCCGGTAAATGATGTCAATTAAAGTACTAGATAACCCCATCTGTAGCCACGAGGCCCCTACAAACGCATACACATCTCTCCGCAAAGCAACGAGTCGTCGCAGCGTTCAGTAACGACGACCACTGGCAATCCGTGGCGTTCGCCAACGGGATAAAGCAAAGCAGTGCTCGAAATTGGCTAAATAGGGGTCGATGCTAACCGTTTGAATCGATAAGCGCTACGCCTCGAATACTTTTACGGATGAGCGGAGGCCATGGACGACATGGAATTCGTGAGGCCAAAACGAGGACGACTGCATATTTTTATGTGAGTTCAATTTTGAATTGGAGTTATTCCATTTTCATTGGGCACACGACACAATTCATCGGGCAAATGGCCAATTACTTGGGCACACGGTTAATTATATCGGGCACACCGCCAAATACATCGGGCATTCGTCCAACTTGCTGTTCATTGCAAAATGGTGTACTTTTTTTGACAATATGAATAAATACTTTTTATTTTGCCAATCTTACGGCGTAATTACGTTTGTGGTAATCCACGGGTGCTTGAGAATGAGCTCCAACGGCAGTCGATGGACGGGGTCTTTTCTCAAAATGCGATCGAGTAAATCCCTCGCTTTGATGGAAACATGCGGCGGACATCGCAAATCCACGGATCGAATGCGGTCGTATGTGGATGGGGTGTCTGCGGCTTCAAATGGCGGTGTACCGACTAATAACTCGTACATGAGCACTCCTAATGTCCAGATGTCCACCTAAACGTAACAAGATTTCAGAGGTCGTACAACAAAATGACATTTGGTGGTTATAGTACCCGTTCGTCGTGAGCCAAGTTGTCCACCATTTCAGGAGACAAGTAGTCCAATGTCCCACACAGAGTACGCCGTCGGACGTTGTGGGACGTCACCGACCAGCCGAAATCGGCCAGTTTGAGTTGGCCCTAAGTGCAACTTGGTCAATAAAGGTACTCGGATAATATTGTGATAATGACGCAACATGCAATATTCATGAATTTACTATATATTGCGTACGTACGTACGTTGTAGCCCAAGAGCAAGTTTTCTGGCTTGAGATCTCGGTGAATGACATGGCGTTGATGCATGTAGAGCAGACCTTGGGCGATCTGGTACACATACGTGGCGGCGAC
>NW_009798272.1:1053741-1080090 GCF_000520075.1 Aphanomyces astaci | reverse complement strand
CCACCTAAACGTAACAAGATTTCAGAGGTCGTACAACAAAATGACATTTGGTGGTTATAGTACCCGTTCGTCGTGAGCCAAGTTGTCCACCATTTCAGGAGACAAGTAGTCCAATGTCCCACACAGAGTACGCCGTCGGACGTTGTGGGACGTCACCGACCAGCCGAAATCGGCCAGTTTGAGTTGGCCCTAAGTGCAACTTGGTCAATAAAGGTACTCGGATAATATTGTGATAATGACGCAACATGCAATATTCATGAATTTACTATATATTGCGTACGTACGTACGTTGTAGCCCAAGAGCAAGTTTTCTGGCTTGAGATCTCGGTGAATGACATGGCGTTGATGCATGTAGAGCAGACCTTGGGCGATCTGGTACACATACGTGGCGGCGACGGGCTCGCTGAATCGACCGACGTCCATGAGCTTCTGGTAGAGTTCTCCTTGCGGGGCGTACTCAATGATGAGGTAGATGCGCTTGTCGTCGTAAAAGTACCCAAACAACCGGAGAATGTTGGGGTGGTTCAGGTCCGACTGGATTTCGATCTCCCGACGGAGCTGGTACTCGACGTTGGCCTTGCGCAGCTGGTTCTTCTGCAGCACTTTGAGGGCCACGACGTACTTGGATTCCTTTTCTCGCGCCAAGTACACATTGCCAAACTTGCCTCGGCCCAGTGGTCGGCCAATCTCAAAATCCGTGAGCTTCCACACGCGATCTGTCGACTCGTCCACCACTTCTGGGAGTAGTATTCGCTTGGATCCAGGTGATGTAGATCTTGCTGGCAATCCTGCTGCATCCATGGGCCTGGTGCAGTCCATGTGACCAGCAACCGACATGTCCAGCCGACTGGAGCCGCTCATGTAAGAGGTGAACGTATTGACGTCCGCACTGCTTGGGGATGCTGGCAGCATCGAACCCGCCATCCTGTTGGATGGGGTGCTTATTGAAGCAGGTGTCCTTCGTGGCGCCATGGAAGTGTGTGTCGACGACTCGGCCATCCGTGGCTCACCCTTGACCAGAATGTGCCAACTCCTTGGTATCCGGATACAAATTGGATTGGGCCACTTCTATTGGTTCATTCCCATCGTTCAAAAATTCAAATGCGATAAAAAGATATAGCCATCCGGATGGTGAGGCCACCATCGCAGAAGGCGGCGGTGCCGATGAAGCCATCTGCAACAGACTCTGCGAAACCAAAAATGCGAAGCGTTTGGGGCCGCGACAACAATGCCGCCGCATCGGTCTCCGTGCTAGAGCGCGCTGGTCCGACGTCGACAATGTCGACATCCAACTCGCTCAGCGCGTCCATCTTCAAGAAGTACCATACATCGTCCACTGTGGCTTCGTCGGCGCGGTCGCTGCATTCAGCCACGTCGTCGTCTGTCCGAACAATGACGTCTTCTTCCACTACGTCCATCACATCCCAGTCGACGTTTGCGGCGCGCTCCAAAGCTCCGCTCTCTAGCGTCGCCGAGAACCATCCACACTCGTCGACTACAACAGCGGCGACGACGACCACGTCCATGAACCCCCGCGAGTGGAAGCTCAGCGACTTTGACATCGGTCGGCGGCTCGGTCGCGGCAAGTTTGGCAGCGTATACTTGGTGCGTGAAAAGAAATCGCAGTACATCGTCGCGCTCAAGGTGCTGCAGAAGGCGCAGCTGAGCAAGGCGAACGTCGAGCACCAGCTTCGGCGGGAGATCGAGATCCAGTCGCATCTTCGGCACAAGAACATTCTCCGGTTGTTTGGGTACTTTTACGATGACAAGCGCATCTACCTCATCATCGAGTTTGCCGCCCACGGCGAACTGTACAAGAAGCTGCAGAAGGCGGTGCGCTTCTCGGAATCCCGGTCGGCGCGCTACGTCCGCGATATTGCGCTCACGTTGTCGTTCATGCACAGCAAGCATGTGATCCATAGAGACATCAAGCCCGAGAACCTTCTCATTGGCTTCCACGTACGTATATATATATATATATTGTCGTTTTACCCAAAATTTGGATTTTTGTGCCGATTCACCAAATATATCGATCGATTCCTTTTGAAGTAAAAATCGTCCGATTCGAATCACAAATCGACGCTATTGGCTAATATCCAATATTTTGAGTGGATTTGATTGGCTCTTACAGAAAGGACAAGTATATTCAACCAATCACACACTCCAGCGTGATTCCATATTGATTAGTCAAATCGCGCGAATTTTGCAAGTTTATAGCGAAATCCCAATATATATATATATGGATGTGTATGCTCATGTATGTCTTCATGGTAGGGCGAGCTCAAGCTGGCCGATTTTGGCTGGTCCGTGCATTCCCCGACGTCCCGCCGCAACACTCTGTGTGGTACCCTGGACTACTTGCCGCCTGAAATGGTGGAAAACAAACCACATGACGAAATGGTATGAGAATACCAACATATACATTAAACATACCTGGCATTTAACTAGGTGGATGTGTGGACATTGGGCATCCTCATGTACGAGTTCCTTGTGGGAACGCCGCCGTTCGAAGCGGAGGGCACGACCGAGACGTACCAGCGCATCACGAGCGTAGACCTTCAGTTCCCGTCGTATGTGACAGCGTTGGCGAGGGATTTGCTCGTCAAGATCTTGAAAAAGGACCCGCGGGACCGCCTCTCGTTGGACAAGATCGTCCAGCATCCGTGGATTACAAGGCATTGTACTAGTAGTAGGAGTGATCCAACGATCGAAGAAGCGCCGTAAAAAGGAATAGTTACTGGTAATATAATGTGTGACACTGTACAACAACAACTAGAATTCGAGTGAAACGCAGGCTATTTTAAACCTGACGGCATAATCCTTCCGAGCTTTTATTGTCCTTTTGCCCAAAATTTGGACTGATTGGCCAAATCAATCTATCGATCGATTCTTTGCACTGAAATTTGTATGTTAAGATCATCCAGTATCACATGAATTTCAGTCACACACTAATTCGGTGTTGATTTAAGAGTGGATCATTTGATTGGCTACTTGATTAGTGTTGTGGGTTTTGATTGGTCGTATATCGATTCTCTGTCGATTTGGTGATTCTGGTCATTCGATTGAGCACACAAACTCTCCAATTGTCGAATCGACTTACTGACGTTTGCGAAATCTGTCTAATATTGGGTTTCAATGGCAATGTGACAAAGGGGTAAAGTGGGGACGAACGAACGACTGGGGTATATTGACTGGGAAGTCTAGATCGATTGACATTGGGTATTGACAACGTGGAGCAGCACGCCCACATGTCATATCTCAAGATAGATAACCTCGTTAAGTGAGGTTAGTGTGTCGAAGTACTCGTAGAGGAAGACGGGTCTTCGGCGGCCTTCTTGGTCGGTGGTTCGTCGCTTGCTTCGTCGCTGGACGATGCCAGCGATGTGTTGTGGGTGACATTGGCCGCATGTTGCTTCATGTGCTCAGCCACGCGCTTGTGCTTGTCAAAGAACTCGCTGTCGATCGCGTGCATATTGGCATACTCCTCAATCTAACCCATCGCGTTGATGCACTTTTCGTCAATGCTTGTCGGAGTACATGTACCTGGAAGTCGAGTTTTTCTTTCTGTTGCCGAAGGAGGTCGGCCTGCATGTACACGTTGGCCTTGGTCATTTCGAGGTGCTGTTGCAGCGCGGCGTTCTTCAGTCGTGCCGCCTCCAGGCGACCGGACGCTTCCTTGTAAGCACGGTACTCCTTCATGTACGCTTCCTTGTTGGTGGACGCGACGATCTCCCGCACGTCGTTCACGATCACGCGCATCAATGACGCGCCTTGGCCCATGATGTTTTTCGTTGAAATGGCGATTTTCTCAACCTAGGATTGCCTCGACCAATCACAAACGCGCTTTCAAACTCAAGATTTGGTCATTCGATTTTCTCAAGCAACATGGTTGCATTGCCCCCCGAAGCGCGACAGCAGGAACTCGAGGCAGCGCAGGCTGCACTTCTAGAAAGGTCAGGTGCTTCCATGAGGGTGTTAGACAGTGATGTCGTCATGAAGCCATGCGGTCGTAGGTTGCGCCGCGACATTGACTACATCCGCATGCAGGTCGAGCAGCCGTTCATTCGGCAGTCCATTGCCGTGGTAAGTCAGTGGCGAGCATGCAATGAATGACGATGCGGCAGAAGCGCAGACCCAACACATGATAAACTATCTTGTTAGACCAACACCACGTCTGATGGAATTCCAGAATATCTCCGACTTCGCATGGAGGAAGCGCGAAAAGACGACGATACGTATGATGTACGTCGACGAACGCATTCGTCACGCAATGTGGCAATCCTCATCGCATATTGGACATGAACATGTAGCAATACGTTCGTGACGCAGTTATGCACAACCATCACGCCCACCGATTCAAGCTCCAAATGGGTACGTAGCTTCTCCGATGATGACGGTGCCATCGAATGCCATGCCATGGTTATTTCCTTGGTAGATTCTCCATTTGCGTCGTTGCCAACATTATGCCGTCGATTCACATTGATCGAGCTTCTTGGAGTGAGCTCGTCGGGAATCGAGGTGTGGAAGGCCATGGACTTGCATCTGACGAAGGACGTGACGCTCAAAGTGTCGGCGGACACACACATGATCACATACGACTACAAAGCGTTGGCGGTACAGTCACCTCGTCATGATATAGCCCCTTCCCTTTGGATGTCATGCCGACTTTGTAGAAAATCGACGTCCACGACGCGGTAGTCGGCATGTCACGCGATGGACTCCTCCATGACACGTTCCAAGGCCAGCGGTATTCCATGTACGCGCTGCAGTTCATGCAAGACGACCTCCAGTCCATCCTCCACGTTCGTACTACATAAATGTGTCGTTTACCTTCGCGTTGAAGTTGCTTTCAGTCAAATATTTGAACTAATGAAGCAATGGAGGAGTATGATTGGCTACAAAGAATTCAGGTTGCAATATGATTGGCTAAAAAGATTGATTGTAGGATTGCAGTCGTCCCAAAGATACCTCTTCAACTTGGTTTAATATGAAATTGCAAAGGTTTTTCGGCGATTGTTCGGCGGTTGATTCATGCCACCGCCAGAGGAAATATATTTTGAGTAGAACACACAATACACCTGGATTATATGCACGACTTGTCACGGTGTTTTGTTCATTTATGTCGTTATTGAGATGTTCTTCTACTGTATATATTGTGAATTCGCTATAAACTTGCAACATTCGCGTGGTTTGTCTAATCAATATTGAATCGCACTGGAGTTCTGATTGGTTGAAATACTTTTCCTTTCTGCAAGAGCCAATCAAAGCCAGTAAAAAAAATGGATTAGCCAATAGCGTCGATTCGTGATTCGACGGGGTCTGGAAATTCATATCGAATCCACAATAGTCTTTAATGCAATATTGAATGTCTTTTTATGCCAATTTGAACGTTTGTATTCGTTTACGTTCTTTAATCCACTTTAGGAACACGTGTTGCTAAACATTGTTGGTACTTGGTGTAGCGCCGGCGCGACGGCCGCCTCCCCCCCGTCGTCGCCCACGCGGTGGCCTTCCAAGTCGCGAAATGCATCCAACACTTGTGCATTGATGTACGTGGAACTAACTGTCTTCGCTAAATTTGGACTTTTATGCTGATTTGCCATATACATGGATCGATGTTTTTTTTGTACTGAATTTTGGTCTACCGAATGTAAACACGAGTTTGGTGGTGATACCCATCACACTAATTTAAGTCACACACACACGAATTAGTTGTTTATTCGTTAAACCGATGATTTCCTGCAAATTCTGATTGGCTAAATGCTCTTCTGCCGATTCTTTTGCACATTGCGTGTCGATACATTCGGCCCGTGGCTCCAGTTTTGAATAAACACAACAATATATATATATATATGTATTTATGTTTCGAATACGTATATATATATTTAAGGCCCGCGTGGCGCACTGCGACCTCCGTCCGTCCAACATCCTCGTCACGCGGCCGTGGAATGTCGCCGTGACCAACTTCAAGTCGTCGCGCAGCCGGCGGGAACTCCTGCCGACGATTCCCCATCACAAAGTGAAGGAGATGGATGCGTCGAGCGTGCTGTACGCCGCGCCCGAGACGTTCAACTGCCTCGAGGCGCTGGGTAACACAGTCACATGCGACGCCACCGACGTCTGGGCCCTCGGCGTGCTCTACTTTGTCATGCTGTACGGGCACCATCCGCTGGCGCCGGGGCTGGTGGTGCTGGACGACGCGATGAAGCTGCCGTTCGTGGAGCATCTGCGCAAGTACGACGGCACGGTCGTGTTTCCAGCTACTCCTGTCGTCCCCCCCATTGTCCAAGTACGAGTACTTGTTGACATGTTGAAGTGTTGACATGTGACGTGGCAGCGTGTGATTCAAGCGTGTTTGCACCGCGACCCGAGCCAGCGCATGCCGTCCGACAGCCTCGTCACCAGTGGGTTTTTCCCAGCGGTGGTCAATTGACACACGCTGGGGTGTGGATGCACTTGAATGTATGGTATGAATACAACATCCTTCGGTGTGTGCAGGTTTGTCCAAATCTACGATTATCCGGAGTAAACATATAATATTAATACATGACGATATACTAATTCAATCTAATAACGTTCATAATCTACATACATTATGCGTACAGTTGGTTCTACTATGTACTAGTTAGTAGTTCAATGTTCAAATTGAATTACACTTGGTGCAAAGGTACGACAAATATAACGGAAGGCAGGATTACTACTACACCATTTTGCAGTTAAGTTGGACGAATGCCCGATATAATTGGCCATGTGCCCGATATATTTGGCGGTGTGCCCAATACAGTATAATTAGCCGTGTGCCCAAGTAATTGGCCATCTGCCCGATGAATTGTGTCATGTGCCCGATTTAATTAGCCATGCGCCCGATTTAATTAGCCGTGTACCCAAGTAATTAATTAATTCGCCATCTACCCGATGAATTGTGTCGTGTGCCCGATGAAAATGGAATAACTCGAATAATTAGTATGTTCCATGGAGTGCAAATCAGTTTTGGTGGAAACATCATGTGGTTGAAGTTCGGAGGAAAACGCGCGAAGGCAAGAATTCGAAATTTATACTTGAATAAAGTATAGTTTAAGTTCATAATGCGGGCACTGCTTTTCTCCAACGCTTTGAATGCTGCATGTGTCGTTTAACGACCATTTCTATATTAATTGACTTTTTATTGCGTGATTTCCATTTTCATCGGGCACACGACACAATTCATCGGGCAGATGGCCAATTCCTTGGGCACACGGCTAATTATATCGGGCACATTGTCAAATATATCGGGCACAAGGCCAAATATATCGGGCATTCGTCCAACTTAACTGCAAAAAGGTGTAGTACGCACGTCCAGTATTGCCGAGTTGATTCGAAATTGAAGTGCGGTGCTCAATCGAATGACGCAGCACCAAATCGACAGACAATCGATATACGACCAATCAAAACCCAGAACACTTACCAAGTAGCCAATCAAATCCACTTTGGACCAATTCACCATCGAATTAATGTATGCCTGAAATTAGTGTGGCACCAGAAAATAATAATCTTTACGTTCAAGTCAGTGCAAAGCATCGATCGATCGATTTGGCGAATCAAAAGTCCAAATTTTGGGTAAAAGAAAGACAATACTAGTACTACTAGTACTTACTAAACGTATGTACTAGAAGATATGTAATCGTTCGTGAACTTGTTTGGTCGTTGGCGCCGCATCTCCAAGCGACGTTGTTCAGTTATAGTGATGACGTTATTTCCAACATGACAGTTCACGCATGTGACGACAGGTTGGTTATTCTCGCTAACGTTTCGTGCAGCATCAAAAGCTGAGATTGTCCACATTGCACTTTGAGCTTAGACGTGCCAGTCGTGCAGGGGGGACGGCAACGGTTTGCGCATTTCCCAGTAGGACGGACCCGCGCAGTAGATGGCGCCTCCGCCGAAACAAAGCCCGTCCTGTCGATACAGCACGACGGATTGGCCCGGTGCGAGGCCCCGCTGAGGCACGTCGAAGTCCACTTTGAGGTACGTGTCAGTCGACAGCTGCTGATGATTGTGGCGCGCTGGGTGGAGGCCAGTGGCGTCGAGATCGTGCACGATCGTGACAGTGCAGCCGGCCAGAGGCTGGCGGTACCTCGCTCGATACAAGCATCGAAATGAGGTCGTTGCAGAGGTATGTGAAGGGGGTGGGGTCGCTGGTTTGCCGTCATCTCGAACGGAGGATTGAATCAAACCCTGATACAAGATCATGAATTTGGTCCTTTGCAAACAAGTGAACACACAGAGAGAATATGTACCAGGTATCATCCCAAAAGGAATCAGCATGTGGATATATCTCAACATATGTAGACATGCATTGTCAAGTCGATTCGAAATTGAAGTGGTGCTCATTGAAAACCTAAATATCATAAATACAATCAACAATCGAATACCAAATCGACAGGCAATCGATCGACCAATCAAAACCCAGAATACTACTAATCAAGTGGCCAATCAAATCGACTATTCGACCACTTCATCATCAAATTAGCGTGTGTGACTGAAATTAGTGTGATAGTGGACGATCTTTACTTACAACATTGAGTACAAAGGATCGATCGATAGATTTGGCAAAGAATCAGCACAAAAGTAGTCCAAATGTGGGGTAAAAGAAAGACATTATTACCTGCGAGAATGGCGGCGGCGCGAGCCAGTTGAACGCTTGGGTGTGCACGTACGTATGATCGGCAAAGAGGGCCGGGTGGTGGGTGCCCGGGGCGACGAGCACCGCCGCATCTTGGTCGCGTTTGCCCACGACGAACCATTTGGCGGCCTGCCCGGGTACTTTGGCTCCTTGGCCGATCGTGTACGCGCTAAACCCGTCGTGGGCGTGCATCGTCGCGTTCGTTTCGACCTTGCCATACAAATATGTTTAGGTTGTAGTAGTGCTACTACTAGTAGTACTAGCCAACATACCGACACAAAGTGGCCTTGGCGAGGGGGCACGTACTGCGCCAGGAACGACCCAAACGGTCGCTTTCCAATGAAACAGATGCCCATGCTCTCCTTCGCCAACGCAGTGCTCAAGTTGGCGTGGAGGGCAATCTCCCGCACTTGGGGCTTGGTGAACTTGCCCAATGGAAACAGAACCTGCACATGGACGCCATAGTACGATGCATACATAGGATGAGGAAGAACATGTGTAGTACTTGCCTGTTGAAAGGCGGCGGCAGACACATGCGACAGAAAGTACGTTTGATCTTTGTTGGTGTCCACGGCAGCAAACAGCCTTAAGGCGTCAGAGTCGGTTGAACTGGCGGCGCTGTCGTGCATGGGAAGCAATTGCGCATAATGGCCGGTGGCGATGGCGTCGGCGCCAACTAAATGCTTGGCATGTCGAGCGAAAGCGTCGAATTTGATCTCGCGATTGCAAAGGACGTCGGGGTTGGGTGTGAAGCCCTAGAAATCGAGTGGTGTTGTGGGGAGTTGGCAATAGGCGGTAGTGTGTTGCATGATGTGTACTGTACTGTACCTGTGCGTACTCGTCTAGGCACGGCGCGAACACGTTGTTCCAGTACTCTTGGACAAAGTCGACACGGGTGCAAGGGATGCCGATGTCGTTGCACACCTGGCGCACAGCTTCGTACTCCATGTCAGCTGGACACGTTGCGTGACCTTCCTCGTCGGACGTGTCCCAGTTGTTCATGTACATCCCGTGGACCTCGAGCGACTTGTCTTGATGGAGAAGGTAGGCAGCGACTGATGAGTCCACGCCACCCGACATACCAACGACCACCTTCTTCTTCGCAGATGTGATGTGCCTGGATAGAATTCCGCGGCGGTGGAGTATGGCTGCCGCCGCAACGGCGGCGCGGCGGGAAAGCATGTTGATCAACTTGATGGATTCGAAGGTGCAATTGAAATACACGTTTTTGATTGGTTCCATGATTTGCATCATACGTTTTGATTGGTGCATTTTAATTTCGGCAATTGGATTGGAAGAAATCAATTACAGACGAATGCCACGGAAGGAGCACCCTCGCAAGGCGAAGCGGCACAGACCGCATGCCGCTGAACCAAGCTCCGACTTTCTTGCGGCCCTGGAAGCTCAACGATCTAAAGAGGCACAATCAGCTGCGGCGCCAGCCCCCGTAGCCACGGCACAACCAAAGGTCATCCCAGGATTCTACTACGACGCTGCGACCAACAAGTACTTCCCTGGCAACCCACCGCCATCGTCGTCACCGCCAGCTCCATATGAGGATCCCATCGTGAAGCATAAAGTTGTGTCGTCCATCCAACATCTTTGTCGTCGTGAACTCCACGGACGTCACGGTCAAGGACATGCCGATCTCCTCCACTTGCTTCAACGTGTACGTGTGCTCGTCACCTCGATCCCACGTCACGATGCTACGTAGGTGCCTCGCACAACCGAAGTTGGTCTTCCCTTCCATGTTCCTCTCACGTGCATGGCCATGTCAACCCAAGGGAATACAGTTGCGGCGGCAGTCCGTACGTGTTTGATTCGTCGACCTCGTCTTTGTTATTCAGGGTTCATTCAAGGAGCGTCCGGACTCGTTTTCACGTTGCATCCTCGACAACACTACGACCCCCACCGCCATCGCAGCGCCTTTGATATTGCCATGCGATCTTGTCCGTTCTTTAGAAACGTACGTACAGATTCACCCTCCTCTCACACAGTCATCATGCATACATCCATGGACGTGTGCAGGTTGGATGCATGCGCTTTCAACCTACGAAAGCTGGATTCATTTCCTTGACCGGCCTCGGCGATGCCGACACACCCGGCTACTTTCGCCTTCTCAACCCGTCGACACTGTCCCTTGTCTACGTACGTACGTCCCCCTCACGGTCGTTCCACTTAACAAGACTTGTAGAATCTGAAAGCCATCGATGCGTGGCATCACGTGTGGTAGGTACCACCGAACTTACATATTGTCGTTTTACCCAAAATATGGTCTTTTATGCAAATCTATCGTTCGATTCTTTGTATATTGTGCTTTCGAGTGAAATTTCGTGTTGTGGCGTAGTTTCTCGTTGGAATTTGAATCGATTTGATTGGCTACCTCAGATGAGTTCAAAATTATTAGCCAATCAAAACCTTCTAAATGAAATTCAACCAATCAGATCGGTTTGGTCGGCGCGATTCGATTGCACCCCCTCCCCAAATTTGTATCAAATCGACAATAAGTTAGTGACTTTTATATGTAAACTTCGTCCAGTCTCACACTAATTTAAGTCAAACACTAATTCAAGGTTTAGCTGGTCGAAGAGTGGATTATTTGATTGGCTACTTGATTAGTCATCTGGGTTTTGATTGGTCGATCAATTGTCTGCCGATTTGGTGCAGCTCATTCGATTCAGCACCCCTCTCCAATTTTGAATCGACTTGATAATCAATATATAGGACCTGTAGTCTTACACAAATATGTACCCCATTGATATGTGTATGCTGTTTGAGGGGTCTGTCTGTAGGCACCCCGAAGGCCGCCACATAGCGGTAGGCGCAACTCTCCAGCAGCAACATGGAGCCCATCCAAGCCGCGCCCACGTCGTCGATGTCGCGCACGAGTCGGTGCAGCATGCCCCGACGACTTGGTCGTCGGATGTGTTTGCGCAATCGTATCCTGAGGCTACGTCCGTGTTGAACGGCACCCGCAGCGGCGACCTGTGGCTGTGGTATTATTGTCCTTTTTCCCCAAAACATGTGAACATTTTACTACTCGCCAAATCGATCGATTCTGTGTACTGCATTTTGTATGGAAAGATCGTCATGGTCACACTAATTTCAGTCACACACAGTAATTTGATGATGCATTCGTCGAATAGTCGATTTGATTGGCCACTTGATTCGTATTCTGGGTTTTGATTGGTCAATCGATTGTCTGCCGATTTCGAATTGACTTTCAAACACAACGAACGAACGAACGACCGTTGATCCAGAATGTTGGTAGGGACTTGCGAGCCAACACGACTGCCTTGGCCCACTCCATCGTGTCGACTCCCGCCTCGGTCCGCGCCCTCCAAGTGCTATCCGACAAGGCGACCGTCGTCGCAGCCACCTCATGCGGCACAGTCAGCCGATGGGACCTCCGCCGACTGGACACCCCCATCGCATCGACGTACTCTGGAGAAAGCCGCCACCGCCACGGCCTCGCCGTGACCTTTGCCGTGGTATGTACCATACATACTCCGTACGATGATCGAGTTTTGGTGGAGGCCAACTGGACATGCGTAATACATATATCGACTTGTTAGTCGGAGCCCGACGATATTGTGGCAGTGGCAACCAGCACCACGACAACTAGTGACGTGGCGCTATGGTCGCTGCGTGATGCAAGTCGAAGAATGTTGCCAACGTGTACAGTGGCGCTACCTTCGCCAGTGCTGGCCATGCAATGGCGCGCGCCGACCGACGATGGACATAGGTGGCAAGATGCGCATGGAGACATGCCGCGGCTACACGTGGGCACGACGAACGCCATGCATGGGATCACGTATTGTACAGAACGTTAAGTTAAAAAGAGAAGCAGACTCGACGCCAGTACAAACGCGGCGACGCCGACGATGCCGTGCGCTTCCTTGCTTTGGACGTGGCTATTGGTGGCCTTGAGCTCAAAGTCCACGCGGGCGCACACGACGGGCGGACTCGTGTCCCCGCACACGGCATGCAACACGATGCTCCATCGAGGAGTGACTTGGTCGTAAGATGGGAACGGAACGTCTTGCCATGACTGGGAGATGCGCCCGTCGTGTTGGACGACGAGGCGGCCGAGATGTTCCGAGAGGTGGAGAGTCCGGGGTGGGGAAGGGGGTGATGACGAGGAGGACGGGGATGGTGCTAGCACCGGGTCAGTGTCGTTGCACGTCGAGGGGTTGTCGGTGGCGACGCCGTCGACCGATTCCAGATCCTGCTCCACGACGACGTGAGACCATAGAAGTGGGAGGTAGATGGGATTGATGATGGACACACCTCGTCTAGAAACGGTCGTTTTTCCATGAGATTACACATGTCGAGGAACCCCACGAGCGGGACGACGCCGACGTCATTGACGACAAGGTACCATTTGAATTCCTGGATGTGTGGTTCGCAGGCGGGATGCAGCGCGAGGACTTGGGTCATGTTGAGTGCGCTCATGTCGATATCGGTCGTGATCGACACCGTGGGTTTGTGTGGGGAGTCGTACGTGACGTGGATGCTGCCGACGACGCCGCCAGCGCGCGCCTTGTCAAACGTGTATTGGACGACTTGGGTCGCGGACACACCCATGTGCGTCGAGGAGCTGAAGAGGCTCAACATGCAGATGTACAGGGCCAGCGCATGCCATAGCGTCGGCAGGGGAGGTCTCACCCGGAGATGCATCGAAGAAGGTGATGATGATGCGGCACACTCTAGTCGTTTTCGCCACTCCGAACGTAGCTACGGGTGGGTGCGTTTTATTTAATTTTAGAACGAATCCAAAATTAGACTTGCGTCTTGTATCTCGCAGGTGGAATTTATTTTCGGAATCATGTAACGGGCTCACAACGAAGGGAGAAAAATTGCACCTGGAGCTCCAGAGCACCACCTTTGTTACACACCGACGATGATGACGGGGAGGCAGTGAGTGGCCAGTTGGTTCCTTGGAGGCTTGGAGGCGGCGTCCATGGAGCATCTTGTAGATGTTCCATGGATGAGCACGGCGAGTCCGGGAGCGACCGAGAACAACCGTGGATACCTCCCAGGGTGGGACTGCGAACTTGAGAACTGACTTGAGAAAGTCGGAAGAGTTCGACGACCCATCAACATGCGGACAAGTGACCAAAAGAAGCTGCCGCATGAGGTACATATTGTTATCGTTTGAACGTGAACACATTGTCGAGTGCAAAATTGTGAAGCAAGGTTTCCTAGCTACATCGTGAACTCATTCCGCCGGCAACGAATTTCCCGCCGCGGCCAACGCACTCTCGGCAAATGGATTCCAAGCATGTTGAGCAATCGTGTGGAGTTTGAGGAACCCCATGGTCTTGGCGAGTTTGCGCCGCTCCCACGAATTCAGACCTTCCACACACAGCTCGCCGTACCGCAGGAAGTCCATCACGTGGGTAAATGCCTTTGGGTCCAAGTCGAGAAAGTAGGCGCCTACGACAGACATGTGATATACGAACATGGAAGATCGATCGTCCTTACCATCTTGACGAGTTGGGGTCGTGAGTAGCAGGTCGTGGAAGAACGAGAGCTCGTGCTGGAGGAGCGTGGCCTTGGTGGTCTCAAAGTAGGTCCCGCCTACGTTGAGTTTGATCGTTGGCGCCGTCGCGGCAGCATGCATGAGCGTGGGGTAGACAGCGGGCGACGAGGCAGAAGAGAGTGGGTGAACATGAGGCGCGGCAGCCATGGCTGTCATGCCGCCCAGAGCGGAATTCGACGTGTTCTTGATCGAAAATACAAGGCTTGCATTATTGTTGTGACGCTTCTTCGTCCGGACCGACTTGAACCAGTCGGGCTGATCTCGTTCTGTGAGAGAATGCATGTGGGACAGGAATGGCGCACAACGCCGCAAGTGCCGCTCCACACATGCTGTCTTGTTGTGGTGCAGGACCTCGGCGTGGCAATGCAAGCATTGCGCGCGAGGGCCTTCCGATGCTAAATGGGCGTTCACCTTTTGTGTGAATACACTCCAAATGGAGTGCAGCGGCCTTCCTTTTCTTGGCACCGCATGCGTTATCGCAGGAGTCGAGTTGTCTGAGGGATTAGTGAGATGATTGACAGGGTGGGGAAAATGAGGCGCGGAGTCCATGGAGTCTACCGGTCGACGCTTCTTTGCCACATAGAACGACGTGCTTGGAGGGTATGTGGACGTGGGGGTGCTGTGGGGTGACTGTGTCGACGTTTCCAGGGATTCTGATGGAGATGGGTGCTGGGCATTCGTCGGACTGCCGCCTCTGCTACCCGTCATGATCTTTTGTCCAAGTGATTCACCCTGGCAGTGAAAAAGAACAAAAAAGAACTGAGTCCATTCAAGACTGAACTTGCAGACTGTATTCAATCCATTAAAACTGGGTAAATAAAAGACATGCGAATGATGGTCGCAATATATTCTGGGGCACTCTGTTGTCGCTTCAACCAGCATACGATGTCCTTTCGATAATGCTTCCAGGGAAGGCACCATAGTGAACGACCACAGCACGCTCTTTCGTCCGGTCGGGACACGGTATACGAACATGCGCGGCTCGCCTATGTATCGTAGGTCGGCCCCGTTCGATCCTGCTAACGTGTGGCGATGAACAACATTCCATTCCAACGGGATTTTTGAAATTTCATCCGGATACGCCAGTTGCGCGCGCAATCGTTCCTTCACTCTTCAAATTTCGAACTGGAAGATACGTACCATGTCAACCCAAAGCGTCAAGGTGAATGCGCGGGGCGAGGTGCTGCAGATCCGATCGCCGGCAGAGTTCTTCGCGGAGAATCAAAACATTGCCGGCTTCGACAATGTAAGGACATGATCATATCATCGTGATGTTCAGTGAAGGTGAACACGCATGCTGATCTTGTCCTCGTAGCCGGGGAAATGCCTATATACGACGATCCGTGAACTCGTGGAGAATTCCCTCGATGCCGCTGAGTCCATCGGTGTCTTGCCGCAAATTGACGTGACCATGTACATGATTTCGAATGTTCTGCTTGTCTGACATTCATGGATAGTACCGAAATGGACGAAGCAGCGTTTAATACGTCACGAGATATTCAAGTCACAACTCGGTTTGACAAAGACCTGTACAGTGATCCCAAAGAGGTACCATCCATTCCATGATGCATTCGTTCTCCGCCAACCAGCCTCGTGTAGAAAAAGCGAAAGCAGCCCCCCTCCGCTGTCGTGAACGAGATGAAACAAGCCGAATCTGACGAGTACGACGACGACGCCCCATTGAAACCAAAAAAGAAACTCAAGTACGACGAAGACGCCCCATTGAAACCAAGAAAAACAGTCAAATCGGCTGGCACTTCACCCACGACGCCATCAACAGCAACAGTTGCTGCCCCGTCGCCGAAGCAAAACGCCGCACCAGTTAACCGCAATGCGATTATGTACTACAAGATCGAGGTCAAGGTTCGTATATCCCAGTGAAGAAGGCTTCTGTCACTATTTTGTTAAGGTGAAGTGTCGTGTAGGACAATGGGTGTGGCATGGCGCACGCGCAAATCCCAAACATGCTAGGACGAGGTATATGCTCAAGATAACTTTGCTGGACGTCGTAATGATTATTGTAGTGCTGGCCGGAAGTAAATACGGTGTTCGGCAGACGCGGGGCAAGTTTGGCTTGGGCGCGAAAATGGCACGAACGTGCGTGTGATCCACTTTGTCAACTCATGGCTGACATTGTAGGCGTTAATTTGGTCCAAGAAAAGCACTGGGATGCCGATCACGGTGCGGTCGGCCCACATGTCCAAGGCGAACACCATGCCCAAGCACGTGTCGTTCTGTAAACTTGACATTGACATCTTCAAGGTTTGATATCAGATATTCCAACCAGACCTGTAATCCGTGACTACTGTCGATTAGAACGAGCCAAACGTCCTCGAGCACTACAAGTCGAGAAATATCGAGGAGATGACGGGCACGGAATTGACGGTCACCGTGGGCGGCAACTGGACCACCTATCGCTCTCGCATTGTGCACTACTTTCAGCAGCTCGCGATCATTACCCCGTACGTCGTTTGTAGTTGATGTACAATATTTGACCAAGGACTTGTCGGTGCTGCTGTAGATATGCGCAATTGGAGTTGAGTTTCATCAAAGGCAAACACAAGGAATTCACGATGCGCTACGATCGCCGGTCGGACCAAATGCCCCCCACGGCCCAGCAAGTACAGCACCATCCGCTCGCGCTCAACGACTTGCTCTTGGCACAACTGGTACACAATCAAATAACTACCTCCCTATCATTCTCACTTGTGGCAGCGTCTCATATCCACGGTGCACCAGATTTTTTGTTGCCCGATCTATTCCCACGTTTCCCTTGTATTATGTAGATGGAACACTCAAAGCAGCGAACATTGCATGGGTTTTTATGCCATGACCTGGCCGCAGTGGATGCCAATTTGGCGACTCGGATTGTGAACGAACTGGACACACCGTTTACCCTTGACATGGACATTCATACGCTGACATCGAATCATATTCACCAAGTGGTGGGGATGACGTTTATAGAGGAGATGCAATCTCACTTTTACACATGTGTCCAGGTGCGGTTGCTCAAGGAAATGCACTTCAACGTACCAGATGGCCATTGGCTCAGTCCTGCGGGGGAATACAATCTACGTTTGGGTATGTTTACATGATTGCTTCGTTGGCGATGTCATGAAATTGGCTGTAGGTATTTTAAAGGAACTGGAGCCAGACATGGTGGCAACCCACACGTACAAAACGTCCGAGTTTGAAGGCCATGCGTTGATTGTGGAAGCTGCCGTGTCGGTACGAATTGGCAAAACAAAGTGATGATTCAGGCATGATTCATGCGGTAGGTGGGCGGGGCCCCGATGAAAGAAGGCATATCGATCTATCGGTTTGCCGTAAGTACCCCATGTTTGTCTAGTAGCTGACAAAACCCTAGAATCGCATTCCATTGCTGTTTGAAGCTGGCGGGGACGTGGTGACTCGCACGGCGAACAAGGATATCAAGTATAAAACCCATTATCCTGTGGCTAAAATAGCGTGACCAACGACGTAGCTGGACATATTACAAGATGGATCCAAAACGCGACAAGATTGGCGTGTTTGTGTCTATCGTGAGCACGAAAATTCCGTTCAAAGGCACTGGGAAAGAGTACATTGGCGACGACATTCCGGTCCGTTCATGTTTGGATACGCACGACTTTAGATGAGAATCATCGCCATTGGTTGCACTGTAGGCGATCAAGGATGCAGTGAAGCAATGTTTGCGGCAATGTTGCAGCCAACTGCGCGTCAAGTTGGTCCAACGCCATCTCAAGCACGACAAGCAAGAACGCAAGCAAAAACTGCGACGGGTGGGTTGTCGACTAGCTTTTTTTAAAGCCTTTTCTCTTAACGAACGCGTGACTATGCAGTACATTCCCGACGTGACTCGGGCGCTGTTTGGTGTGCTCGAGCGCATGAACAGCCACCCCAGTCCCTCCACTTCGACTACCGCGGCAACTTTGACTCAGAGCCAAAGGGAATTTTTGGAGGCCAAGGCGGAATTGCAAGCGTCGATTCGTGGTAAAACCCTCTCGGCTGCCATTTTGGCTGAAAAGTTGCTTGTCGTGGTGGGTTGTATTTCATACAATACTTATTCCACCTTCATCTATCGTGTATTTACACATGTTATACATGCAGGTGAAACGATGCGATGACCAAGTGGCGTTGGACTATGTGGCCAAGCCTTCGGAAAAAACCAAGGCATGTTTGTCGACGCTGTTCGATCCACATGATGTTTCAGCATTGACTCTGGCCTCCATAGTCGTGTGTGTTTGCAGCGTCCGTACCGTTGAATGCCCGATCAACGTTGCTCGACCCACCCATTGCACATCCCGTGGCGACATTTCAGTTGTTTTCAGTTGTAATGATGGCGGCGGCAACCCCAGTTTGATGCGTTTTCAGGTGTTGTCAACGCAGTCGGACCGAGCAGATTCTGGACACAACACCCTTGGCTGGTAACATTTGTTTTCTTGAATGCGAATTGTGTAACAACGTGCTACCAGTAGTAGACGCATCACAACGCATCGCAGTTTCATCACGTTACTATAATAGTATTGATACCAACCTTCAAGACAACATCACAGACTATTTTCCACAGACGACCAATATTACTTGTATTTGTCGATCGTGCTAAACGCATACCCGACCAGCTGCAGCTCGGCAATCACATCCCGCATCACCATGGCCTTGTCCAACGTGTCAAAAAAGTAGTCGTGGGTCAGCAGCACGACAGCATTTTTGTTAAGCCCGCGGTTTGCCTTTAGGTCAAACGCGTTGGCAATGTTGTTGACGACGTTGCACTTTTCCCGATTTGCGTCCAACAATACCCCGCCTCGACCAAGCTTCCACTCGGCGTCCCATCCAAACGAACTCCACGGCTTGCCCTGGTACAACGGATTCCGACATGGCAACGTGCCTGCAAACATGGCGTCGGCGGCGCCAAGGCGCGCAGAGCGCTCGGCCTGCGAGTCGACGACACGAAACCCCGACGAGGCCGAAAAGCCCCCCGGCAACTTCCACGCGTTCGAGCACGGCAGCCGCACGTAGCTCCATAGATCGTGGATGGCCTTGTCCAGCAACGCCTTGTCGGCGTCGGTCGAGTACGCGTTGGCACTTTGGAGTCCCGCTTCGACGTGCTTGGCGCCGCGCACAAAGTCGGACGTGATGGCGTTGCCACACGCCTCCATGCCGTCTTCGATCACCGTGAGTGGATTCGTCTTGACGTAGTTGCAGTTGTGCGTGTCCGAGTGCGCGCCGATCGTGTGGCCGGCCTTGACCGTCCACGCCAACCGCTCGGTAGCATTGTCGAATGCGGTCGGGACACATTGCATCGACGTGATGCTGGACGTGGCGTCACCGCAAAAGTTGTACCCGCTCTCGAAAAACGTCAAGTACACAGGCGGCACGTGACCCTCACGCGTGTTGAGTTGGTTCATGGCCATCAGCAGATTTGCTCGACCACCGATGGACGGACCGTCGTCGATTGTAATGTACACGGTGTCGCCAGGCTTGGCCTTGCGAGTGCTACCTCAGGACGCAGCCGTCGGGAATGGTTTGGTTAATGGAGCAGTGGGCGCGGGTCCGATGGGAAGGTCCACTTTATAGGCTCCAATGGCGTTGGTTTTGGTCGTCGATGTGGGAGCTGAGGGCGCCCTTGTGCTCGGGTCGGCCGACGACGGGGTGGCGGCGGGGACAAACGAAGATGGAGCTTCAAAGGCATCCTTATGAGACGGATGGTGCCCGTCGCGGTCTGAAAAGAGCACGACTGTGATCGCCGCATTCCACAGCGCCATGAGCCCGAACATCACGAGGACGGACGCTCCGTTGTCTCTCGTGGCAGTACAACCACACTACAGTGTACAGTAAGTAGTACGGTACTGTAGCCAGAATTTGGCCAGTGGTGACCATCTGGTTGGTCACTGCCTTCAAATGGAATTTTACGAATTGTACTATTGTCGATTTGATACAAATTTGGGGATCGAATCGCACCGACCAAACTGATCCACAATCGATCTGATTGGTTGAATTTCATTTAGAAGGTTTTGATTGGCTAACAATTTTGAGCTCATCTGAAGTAGCCAATCAAATCGATTTAAATTCCAACAAGAAACCACGCCACAACACGAAAATTCACTCGAAAGCACAATACTACTATTAATAGTATTATTCATGAATAGTGGTAATTAATTCGATTTCAAAATGGACTGGGGCTGCCAATCGAATCGACGAAGCAAAATCGACGTAGTAATCGACGGACCAAAGTTAGCGAATGAAATTTTCCAAAAACGACCTTACGACCAATCAAATTGCAGGTGGGTGTATTCAGTGCATTGCCAAGCTTCTCCATTTCACAGAGTTCAACATTGCATCGGACAGACAGTGAGTATATTTACTGTTAACGTTAGTTCAAGTAAAATGACGTCTCGCCGATTTCAGCTGGATTTGACGTCGTTCGTCTAATCTACCGAAAATACCAAATATAGCTTGAAAGCGCAATAGTAATGATATGATCAACGAGGCATATATATTCAAATTTGGAGCAACCTACCATTTCAGTAAGAGGACTGACGTGGCAGGCGCGCAGCCGTTGGGGTCCACCACATACTGGTGGTAACGTTAGGTACAGAATTTAGGCACGAAAAGGTCCAGAACATGTGCTTGAAACAATTATACCAGGACCGTTACTTTGTGGAGTATGAAGCAAAATTCTTGCAAGCAATGTTACAGTACCAATACGTAGGTGCGCCACGCCAATGTGGATTATCCGTTACTTAAGGACTGTTCTCACCAACATCGCTGCTTGAACTCGAAGAAGTTGCTGGTATGATGAACAAGTTGTCCTCGCAATCGATAGAAAGCAAAGCCCTGGAGCGTCAAACAAACTGACACATGAAGACAGATATCACACACTCTTGAAACTTACGGTACTTGCGTGTGGCCAATAACTGAATGAATGCATATCACTTCATTTCAGACAAGCTGCTCATTCGCCTAATGCCAGGTCGATCGGGCCGAATTTCAAGTCTTTATTTCGGAACTTCGACGAAGTTTTGACTCGTTCAGGATCGAGGTCAAGAAAATTACACACACCCCCTGTACACGACGGCGGTGGCAGAGGTGGCCTGCATGGGCCGCCCCTGCTCCAAGTTGTGCCAACACCCTGCATATCTAAACGCCCGTGAATGCAATGTACGACGAATCCTGTGCATCTGACACGGATGTGTCGCCCTCGTTTCATGGTTTCCAGTGTAGTATATACTACTCTGTGCATTATTATAGTGTATACATTATTATAGTGTATACTTGAGGACATTTAGCCTATCACAGCGACGTAACAGAACAATAACAACCACTTTGTATTAATAGTCACACCCACCTTGATCTGATTTCCGGCAATTATATCGGCTACAGCTTTTGATTGGTAGATATCGAACAGTTATATCGATGTACTACGTAGTACATTGTATTAACGTTACTACTGAAGTACACAGTATTACTAGTATACCACTAGGTTGACAAGAGATTTGACCATAACGAGTGCTATTCTCAAAATTTCATATTTATATTACAGTTTGTATGACCCTGGTTTCATCCCAAAAGGCCCTAACGTTACAATAGTACTTCAAGTACACTTGTATTACCAGTTATAGTATGTACAGTACTAGTATTTGGGTACTATAATAGTGTCCATGATTACTGTATTGAAGTTCCTACCCACCAGTCCGTAGTACAGTACTACTACCCATGGTAGTACATGTATACGTAGTACTCAGTACAACCTATACGTATAGTACCAGTACGTACTACAGTAACACAGGCAAAACACGGGAATCGTTGAAATAACGGTGAAATCTCTCGGCCAACCACCTTATACTATCTCCTGTCCAGCTAATAATACTGGTGTTAAATACTCCTGGTTGCACTATCTCTCACGTGTTATTGCTTGAGGGGGTACTGGTCCAACGTGCCAATGGTATACCCGAGCAGCTGCAGCTCGGCCACCACGTCTCGAAAGATAGACGCTTTCGCCACGTCGGCAAAAAAGTAGTCGTGGGTCAACAGCACGACGTGGTCCCCCCTCGGCCCAGCCTTCCACTTGTTGTCGAACTGGTTGACAATGTCTTGGGCGACTTTGCACTTTTCCTTCTGCGCATCGTACGTTGCCTTGGCGTCCAAGCGCCACTCGGCGTCCCACCCCATGGCAAACCACGGCTTGGTGTCGGGTTTGCACTCAAGCTTCCCCCCAAAGAGCTTTTCCGCCGTGAGCATGCGAAGGTCTCGCTCGGGCCCGAGGTCTTCCTTGCGCAGTCCGGTCACGGACGTCACACCGGGCAGCCGCCACACGTTCGTGCACGGCAACCGCGCGTATGACCACAACGTGGACACCGCCCGCTTGTGCGCCGCTCGGTCCGCGTCCGTCTCCCATAGCGTTTCATTGGCCAGCGCGTCGTCGATGCGCAACGCGCCGCGGACCATGTCAGACCACGTATCTTTGCCGCATTTGGCGTACTTGTCCTCGACCTTAGTCACCAAGGACATGGTCACGTAGTTGCACAATCCCGCGTTGGCGTCGTAAAAGTGCGAGTCCGAGTGCGCTGCGATCATGTGACCGGCTTTGATTGTCCACACGAGCAACTGCAAAGCCGTGTCGTACGCGGCGGGGTTGCACTTCAAGTTGACAATCGCGTCAGTTTCTTGGCCGCAAAAGTTGTACCCACTCTCGATGAACGTCACGTACGCCGCCTCCTTGCTCGTGCTGTTGTTGAGTTGGTCCATCGCGTTGAGCAGGTTCAACCGGCCCGACGGTGACGGTCCGTCGTCCACGGTCATGTACACGACTTCCTTGGCCGACTTGGCCTTGCGGATGCCACACGTCGGTGCAGTCGGGATCGGAAACTTGGCTGGCTGGCCCACGAACTTGGGGAAACTGAACTTGACCTTGGAAGGTGGTGCCATCGTGTCATTCAACAACGGGATGTCCATGGCAACCGTCGTGATGGGAACGTCTGGGGCAGACGGCCATCGCTGATCCGCGTCGCTGCTTCTTTCACTATCGGGCGGTCCGTCCGGCCTACCCTGTTCCCCATGTCCCTCATGGGAAGACGGCCCGAAGACGAACAACGCCACGACGCTCCATACGACAAGAAACCCAAACATGCGTGGGGTACGTCGTGAAAATGATTATGAAAATGATCAGGGTGGAGGACAACTTGTGGCGAAGTTGCTTCGAACTTCGGGTACATTGCCATCCAGCCTGGTATTGGATGGGTTCGACGATCTTATGAAAAAATTATAACTTTACAGTTAATGTATAAACTAGGTGAGCCCGTTGCTCTGCCGCCGGTTAATTGTCGGTTGGAGCAAGATGTGTACTATTATAGTACTGTACAGTAGTTGAGGTTGCTACTAGTACTTATTTGTCGTCGTAGTTGAGCCTTGCATAGTATTCATACATTTGTGTTTGTAGTGTGCATTTTCAAAACTCTCTTATCTGCGGTGAGATGTGGGAAACACTAGTAGTACCTTGTACTAGTAGCGAGGCTTGGACAGTGGGGGAAATTATCCGGAATCTATAGGGTTGGACATACAATAATCAAGTGACACAATTTCGTGCAGGACTGAGACAAGTATTTAAAATAAAGATTTATTCTTTTATGGAGGTAAACGATACAGGAAATATTTATTTTCATTAAACAGCATACAAACAATAAGATAAATTTCACCTGACATGAAATAAGTTCGGCGGCTGCCTGAATGGCCATGCTTCCAGTCATGATCAACCTCGCCGCCGCATTCTTCGATACTGGTAGCACTACTGGATGTGGTCATTTCCCTTAACCCAAGTTACGTGTAAGCATATACACTTCCGTATTGCGTGCGGAAGGTGTGGTGGGTAATCGTTGTGTATGATGCACAACAAAGCTGGTCACATGCAAGCAGTCAGCAGGTATCCCGAGACTGCTACTGGATGGATTTCGTCAAACTCTTGAGGTTTATCTAAGGTTCTTATGTCGTGAAGCTTGCTGTCATGAATGTACTTGAACAGTCGAACGTCCGCTGTGCGTCCATACCGCGACGACCACTTGGGTCGCGTCGTGGTTGTCGCGGCGTTGGTCGCTGTTGACCATTTTTACTGGATTTTGTTGTTTGAACTACTCCGTACGTAGTATTATTTTGGTTACAAAAAGCATACGATTGGTGTATTTTTATTGAAGGTTACAAAAATACGACGAAGGGCAACATGATACGGTGCACCAGAATCGACTCACAGTACGTCTTCGTATGTATTGCTACATGAAAAGCCTAACTCGATTGAATTTTGGTTATTTTGAGGCTCTGAGAATTCTTCGTAAATTATTATCCAGAATGGGGGAAGTAACAGGAAGTAATAATCGGCATTGTCTCATGTGCTGAACAGAGGCTCGGGCCAAATTTTCAACGGCTTAATCACTACTACTACTCACAAGATCTTGATCATTTGTTCGAGCCACAATTCCGTTGTGCTGCTGATGATTAGCTGATCTTGGTACATATTGAGTGCAGGCTAATTGTTGCGTTGCCACGTAATATGATATCGTGTCAACCATTTCGACACTGTAGATGTAACGTTATCAACAAATCCGCACCACCAAACCTGCGTCCCGACACTAGAGAAAACTGCCTCGGCGGACTTTCTTTTTCCATACAAACTTCAGTATACAGTTATCGGGACAAGAAATAGGGATGTCCCAATAGTGTGAAATTGGAGACATTTTGGTTGTCCGAACCCCAAATTTGGGTTTGAGGAACCCCGAAAAACGTTCAATAAATCTAGGGGTTAAGCGTATCTCCGTGGTTAGCGATGACTAACCACTGATAAGGCTGGGGATTTAGCATTATACTTCGAAGTATGTGCGCGCGGGGGAAGGACAAGTCCCGTGGTTACAGGGTTACGGGAAGAAAATTTGCTTGAACGGTTTTTAGTCTTGGCTGAACGGTATCCAGATTTATTCAACTTTTTCTCATAGTTTCCGGTTTGGGGAGATCCGGTGGGGGAAATTTTGTCCCATCTGATGTCCCAATTTTGAGTTTGGAAACGGCGACCGCGGCTCACATCGCGAATTAAGTCTCGTCGTCGGACAAAGTGGCGCCAGCCGACGATATAGCTGCCGATACGGGTGGTCCATGGCCAATGTTGCGTTGTCCGTGGAAACCGGTCTCTCTCCTCCAATGCTACGGTGGACACTGGCTTGTCCAAGATGCGTGACCGCTGCGGCCGATGCGCAGAGATCGGTAGCGTAGTAGTAGGGAAAATGGCGGCGAGGTTGCGAAATATTTCCATCTCCATGGCCGTAAAGGCGAAATATTCCCTCCCTACAGTAGAACCCTGCGGGTCTGGAAGCAAGTAAAACGAAGAAACTCTACTAACGTGACCGATCAGTGATCCGCCAAAATTTGGATTTTTTCCTTCTTGAATTACTCAGCGGCTATTTGTGCTAGAACAAAGATGGACACACATTCTGATAGCCAATTTCAAGTGCTTTCACAAGGGTAGGGCAGAATTATTGACTTGTGATCGGAATTTGTAGGAAGCATTTTCGGCGAAATACATTTTAACCAATCAAGTTGTACACGCTCATTTGATTGGTTATAATCACCCATTATTGACTAGGTAATAAACCTTAGTATCAGTAGTACGTTAATTGTTCAGCAGTTGAGGTAAAATGGAAATAACCCATTAGAAACTGAATAGTACTTATTACTAGATCAGTGATCGAGGTACTGACCAAATACTCGATCTCCGATTTGATGTAGCGTCTTAAATTTACATACTAATTGAATTCCGAATTATCATATTACTTGATATGTAATATAATGTACTGACAATTTACTGATCTCTTAGCGAGTTCGAGAATCTAGCTGTGTATATAGCGCATCGTGGGCAAACTCGGGCCTGTAAACTGCGTAAAACGGTAGGCACTGTTGATATGATATGCGAATTCAGAAGAATTTGAGCGTTTCCAATCGTATTGTACTCTTGAAGCTCCTGACAAAAGCCACGACAAAGGTCTCGATTAAAACGCATGTCAATGAAATATGGGTTTTTACCAAAAAACCAAATAATTACCAAGAATCAATACTTTTCATGTAAAGGCTGGGCAAAAAGTGTTGCCCCAAAAACGTACTTATT